>NC_142527.1:3675200-3830200 GCF_964205215.1 Stylophora pistillata
ACAACAATATCAAGAGTGATTCTTCAGTGAGGCGAATCGTGACGGCGCTGATGCCGAGTCTTCTTTCGCGTTGTTTTTCTCTTTCTGCCTCATTTAAGAACTCTAGCCCAAGGGTCGCAAAATTGTCTTCGTTTTGGGACTGGTGGGCCGAGTCTCTGTTTGTATCCACTATCATCGCGAAATATTTAAGAATTTTAACAGAGCGACAACAAGGATCTGTGCGACGAAGTACAAAAAGGTAAACAAACGTCCCTTTTGGCTCGTCAAAATCACGCCACATTTTAATACTTTGGTGTTGGAGCGAGCGCATTTGATCCCGTTAACTGTGAATGAAAAGTTCAAAATTAACGGGAAAAATGGAGGAAATCTAAGCTAAATGAAGTCTTGTGTCACTCTAAAATGTTTTAATACTCAACCATCGGACGATTTTGCGAAACGTGCAACTTGCGGCCTTGCTTTTGCTGCTTCAGTTGGATGAAGATCCAAAAGGTCAAAATACACGAGGGATTACCAGGAGTGATCATGAGTCGAGTTTATCTCTTGAATTTTCGAGGAGTCTGAGTTTTCGGGATGTGCGTTTTCGTGACACCCCAAGCTTACTTGCACTCAGGTAAAATGCTCATGGATTTTGCCGACATAGGTCAATGAAGTGCCGTATGCGAGGGCTAAAGACATCGATTTCTCATCGGCTAAGAAGCTCAAAGAAAAGCTCGACCAAAAAATCGAGGATCTACAACACCCGCAAGCCTCGAACAATACAACAACTTCTAGTTCCTCCTTTTCTTCCCCTTGATTTGTGATGATCTTAGGTATAGTACATTAGATCATATATATAATGAATTTTGCGCCATAGAAATAATAAAATTATTAAATTATTATACGAAAAAATCCTTAGTCTTTATGCTTTCCACTTTTGCTCGAACAGCCAACAATAATGCATAAAACCATCCCTTCTTTCTCACATGAACTCTTCGTTAGATACGGTTTGTTTACGCTCGAGGGACACCGAGATGGCGGATAGTAACCGTTGCTAAGGTATTGGTCACGTGGGTGAAACCCAAGGATATTTGGGCCGCGAAGCAACAAGACAACAGATCGAGAGTACCGTCCAGCTTGGATTAAGCTGAACTGTGTGATCTAATCGAAGATTTAAAGGAATTCTTGTTTCTCGAAGGGAACTTCAAGTAAGTACAATACGAGAGGTATGTTGAAATATGTCATCAAGCTGTACTACTTTAAATGTGATACGGTTCCGCTGAGTGGCTAAGCGGAATCACAATATCACTGAAATGAGCCGAGGGAAAATACTACGTAGTTCGTTAAATGTCCGCGCGTATTACATGTCAAATCATCTAATAAGGTTGTATGTATCGACGATGCACAGGGTGCACTGATGTTCAATATATGAAAACTTAGGAAGCAGATAGCGCTGATTTATGTTCAATATCTTTGCTTTTTGAGTAATTTCAGTTAGCATGCAAGTATGCAACACAACATTGAAATAGTTGCATCGGTATTTTGTACGCAAAGGGCTATCCCAACAAGACGCCGAAGGATATCAAACATTTCAATGCCCTCGGTAGACTTTTTCAATGTGTTTTGAGGATATAACAAAGGGACTTCTTTATCGAAACTGACTTAAAACTGATCATGTAATAAGGCGGTTTTCAAATTAACAGTGTTAAAAATAGAGAAAACAAAAGGATTGATCAACTATAACAGCAGCTTCGTGACCACATTGTGTTTTAATGTTTTGGCATTCAGGGTTACTGAGCGGAAAGAATTTTTCAACAAGACTGCAAAGGAACAAGACCACAGATCGAAAGTACCGTTCTGCTTGGATTTTAAAAGTTCTGAAATGTGCTATCTGACCGAAGATGTACAAGGCTCCTCTTTTTGAGGCCAAATTCGAAGTATTGAAGGTATAATACGAGAGGCGAGTGAAAACATTTGATCAAGCGGTATTAATCAAATGCGATGTGATCCTGCGAGGTAGCTGATCGGAATTACAAAATTAGTCAAATATGCTGAGGAATTATGTTTCTCTGGCTTTAACCAAGTGGACGCCTTGGGAAATTAGAAATTCTATGCTCTCAGTGAGCTTTTAGCATTAAATTTACTGGAAAGGGCTTTATATTCCAACTTAATCAGTCACAGGGTGGTTGGGGGGAAATAGGAAAAAATCTTTGAAAACCTTAAAACTGCAAAAAAAAACAAAAAAAAAATTCAATCAAAAGCGAAAACCGCATGAAAAACTGATAAATTTTCCCATTCCTGAAAAATCCCTGTCGATCCGATACAGTGATGACAAGTGAAGCATAAAGAGTAAACTTAGATTATTTCATCACAGTATTTAAGGCTGCCATGGACTTGCATAAAGCTCAGGTGGTGCGGCCTGCGACTGCGGTGCATTATCTTTACAATTCCCAAAATGGCGCTCTTACCATGTGGTTGCGGCGTTTCGAAGAGAAAAGTTCAAGTCCATTTTTTCCCTACTGCCATATATACGGACTAGAATGACTGAGAATTCAAAGATAAACCCTTCCACAATAACTCGAGGCTACTGATTTTTTTAATAATTATACAATTTATATTCTTGTATTTTTGCTGTAAGGATGAAAGGATGCAAATCCCTGTGAGTCGCACTTCATTCTCTTATTTCTTTTCTTACTATTCCTTTCTTCTATTTGACCAAAAAGTACACCTAATTACTTCTCATAGATAGAAGTAATCATGGAGTGTATCACACTTCAGCGCACCTCTTGCTGTTTTCTCGGAATTTTTTTCTTGCAAAGCTGGGTGCTGTAATTGTTTCCTCGCGCGAAGTTGGTAATATAGCCTTACTATATCGGAGAAACTGACAGATTTGACTAGAAATTGTTCCTCTCCGACTTTACATAGGCAACAATGAACAAAAGAACGCATTTTGGCAGTACCTGGAATTCCCCAGGTAAGATAGCACAGAAAATAAGCTCAAACGAAACAAAGGAAAGCAGCGTCAAAAAAGACCAGCTAAAAGAAAGTTGTTTTCTAGGGCAAGCACTTTCATCCTCTCACCCGGAGATCACATGGAAATGTGATTGAAGCGACATTTGAGCCAGAACGCAGCTCGGTCGCGGGCCCTCTTGTCTTCTATACTAGCATCTGCTTAAGTTGTTGGCTTTAGTTCGGACGCTCCCTCTCGAGGGGTCTTTGCGGGCTCACATTTCGAAAAGCAGCTGGTAATGGAGCCCAGTTAAATTAATAACATTCTTCCAAACGTCCACTATAGAATTGCAATTTTGCGGTCGCAAAAGAATATAGTCTGGAAACTTCCATCGAAAATCCCTAATCTAATATTTCCATTCGCGAACTAAGACTTGAACGTTTGGAGATTCTGTTCCTTCTTGAAGTCCTTGAGGTTCTTCTGCTGCCGGCGCGTGAAGCACGTTGGGAGCCATAGTTCACAAACTGATCAGCCAAAGTGTTTCACAAAGCAAGATGTAAAGTGATCTTTCTTTAAAAAATCAAAAGGAAAAATTTTTAAAGAGAACCCATCCATCATGAATAGCATGGAACTTATGGAATTAACATTTAGCTTTGTGTGTTTTTTATTTTATCAGGCTTAACTGGCGAAGGCTTAAATAAATCGATGAATTGAGCGGGATTCCGCGAGACCTGGTCGTTGAGAAAAATGGCTTTACAACCTTTCACAAACGAGCAATTGAATTACCTCAAGTTTACCTTCGTCGTGCTCAATGAAATCCCCAAGGCATTACGCCAAGCTTTCAAACAGATGTGGAACAATACTTTCGCGTCACTTCCCGGTTTCCAGCCCTGGGATGACTCTAATGCAGTACGTAACTTGTTCTTAAGTACTGAGGGTGGAGTAACCAAGGTCCCCACACATCTCTCCTATGATGAATGGGATTGTACAGCCCTGTTCCAGGCCACCATCTATGCACGGTCCTTTGCTTTGCCAGACAGCAAAGGCCATCACAGGATACTCCATGACTTGTACTTGAAGCCCTGTAAGTTACCACGTGGTACTTTCCATTCTTCTGTAGTTAGCCCCACTGGAAATAAAGCTGAAACCTTTGCATTGGCGATGGATCAGCTTCGAATGTTGAGAAATTCACTCTGTCATTTAAATAAATCCGAATTGGACAAAAAAACATTCGATCAATACATTCAACTCGCTAAAGACGCAACCAAAGCCCTGGGAGTTAGTATTGGTCCCATTGATGCTGTTGGAAGTTTGACTGAGTCTGACTTTCCTACCGAGAAAGTTCGGAAGTTAGAAAATGACGTCAGAACAGAGCTTCAAAAAGAAAACGAATTCCTCAGAGAAGTTAAGGATGACTTGCAGCTTATACAGAAATCTCATCAGGAAGGTGCTGAAGACGTAAGGAAAACAATCAAATCTACAAATGCTGCCACCCAAGAAAAGATTGAAACCAAGTTTGCCGAGTTTCAAGCTCAAAGCAGAATTGTCAGGGAAGATGTTAAAGATGAGCTACACAACCTACAGCGATCGCAAAAACAAGACACCGAGAACCTGAAAGAAGCAATCGAAGCAATCGCTGCTAGTCAAGGAAGGATTGTTGAGAATACTGCCGAGTTAAGCCAAGATGTGAAAGACCTAAGGAAGAGGCAAATTCCAGGTAAATGACAGCTGATCTGATCACAATTTGAACCACGCGTTTTCAGGGTTCAATTTGACGATTTGGTGATGCTTAATACCTTTTTTCACATCACTCACGATTTAGTGTCCTTCACAGACGTCTTGTTTCCTTGGCACATAATGCCAAGAGAAAACAAGTTTAGTTACGAGGCAAAAGGGAACTGCGTGAAAAAATACTCAGAATTTCATTTCTCAACATTTTACGTTTTTATATACACTTTCATAAGACAGTAATACTGCATCATCTAATTCATCCATTTCTATGGCGTTTATCAGCGCAAGAACGAGGGTGACCTGTGAAAAAGAGACCGGAAGTCACATGAAGTCTGGATTTTAAGTTCATTTCAATCTTTACTACTGAATAACGCATTTGCGCCACATGTTAAATGATTAAATGTGAATAAAAAGAACAAACATAAAATCTACTCGACTGATGCCTCTTCCATGCTAAATGCCATCACAAGCTACAGAATAGAGCACAGTTGAGTGTTATCTATTTGTTTGGTTTTGTGTTTTCTTTTTCTTTCCCTTGTACCAATACAAATTTTAAGTGCATACTAAATTATCATGTCAAAGGCGCTTCTTTAATTATATTTTTTGCCTAAAACAAACCTTCCTTGTAGGATTTATACCATGCGCTTTACGACTTCATCTTCCTCCCAACTTTACTGGCCGTGGCAAAGAATGTGAAGAGATTATTGGTCACGTGACTTCGGAGTCGACCCGTCTCGTATCAGTCTGGGGGTCACCAGGGTTTGGAAAGACGTCTACCGCAATCGTTGTTGGTCACCAACTTCAAAATCGCGGGCTACCTGTCTACTTTATCTCACTGCGTGGGCTTAAGTCAAAAGGTGATTTAACCTCAAAGCTACTCAGCCACTTTCGAACCGGAGAATCGGAGAATCAGAATTTGACACCTGCCGATGAAATTGGTTTCATTTTTAAAAGGCTATCGGATCCATGCGTGTTGATTCTCGATAATGCCGATGATTTGCTTGAATGTGGCGAGCCAAATGTAAAAGAGGAGACTGTGAATCTGCTGAAAGATATTCTCAACCGTAGCGAAAAGGTCAAATTTCTTTTAACCACTCGGGAGTCAATGGCCTATTTGCATATGTCCCTACATGGACACAAGTCCATCAGAATAGGAGAACTCGACAACTCATCCTCAAAAGAGTTAGTGGAAAAGCTTCTTCCAAATTTGAGCGCTTCTGAACCAACAAAAATCGTGCAAATATGTGGGCAGGTGCCCTTAGCTATATGGTTGTTGTGTAAGTCACTCCCCGAGGATTCCGTCCAATGTAGTGCAGATCTTGACGACTTAATGCGGACAAAAAATAACCCACTCGAATTGTTGGACAACCCAGAATTTACCAGTGATGCTAGACTTAAAACCCTATTTGAATCGTCTTTCCAGAGACTTTCTTCGCAGGACCAAGAAGCACTGGTGTCCTTGAGTGTTCTTCCAGATAAATTTGATCTTAAGATTGCCACAGCTGTTTTAGGACTAACGAGGTTCACCGAAACCAAGAACGTTTTGGGAAGACTGCAAGGGAGGGCTCTCCTGGATAAAAGCTCCAGTTCGGATAAATTCTCCATTCACAAACTCTTACAGTCATTTGCAAGAGACAAGGGTGAACATATCATGAAAGAAACAATTCTGAACGCAAACACTCGCTTTTTATCATTCTACATTGGATTTGTTGAGAAACTTAATGAGATGTTCCTCACAGGACACTCCATGAAAGCATTGATCGAGTTCTTCAACGATGAAAGAAGCATTGTCCAAAGTTTGATGGATGGTTGTTCAGATTGCAAGATAGCGGACAGAGTTTTTCAAGTTTTGGCAAAAGCCGAGTTTTTTCTTGATACTGCTTTTTTCAACAACGAACCTAGTTTTGAAAAGATTTTTCAATCCGCAATAGAGGCAGCTAGCCAGCTTGGACGAACTGTTCTCCACAGACAACTACTTCAGTCCAAAGCGTTCGGCTATATGACCTGGAGAGAGAGTGGAAAAACAAAGGTGTTGCTTTCGGAGGCCAGTAAACTTCAAAGTTCAACGGCTACCATTTGTCCAGAAGAGAAAGGCAAACACTTGTGCTACTCTGGCATCTATAAGCTTGTGGTAGGAAAGACGGAAGATGGAGTAAGAAGTTTACAAGAAGCTATTTCCCTTCTGAACAAAACTGCTGAACACAAAGTTCTGAGACTTATGATACTTCAAATCCTCGCTATTTTCTATCGATGCGCAAAAGGCGATTACGAGATGTCAGCCACGTTCTATGATAGAGCCGTGCAAGAATGCAGAGAAGCAGGAGACATGCATTTATTAGTAATTCCGGACAATGATGGAGAAGCAAATTATGGGAATGAAGACAGAGTACCCTCAAGTACAGAAAATCTTGGAAACGAACCAGTTCAAGTTGGAGTGACCTATATTGTGAGCAAAGCTATTGCAAAAATATCTTCAGCTGAAATCATTGAGTTTTCAATCAAGTTACTGTTCGGAATGCTTCAAGGCATTGAGTCAACCAATGAAATGACGAAACCGGGCTGGTTTAAATTTGAAGAAAACACCATTAGCATGCTGAAAAATTCGCATAATTATCAGGAAGGTTTATCACTAACTCAGAAACTTATCACCTATCATCTAAGTTCACTACAAAAAAGGACAACGGACGAAGAGCACGACAGCTTAAGTATGCACAAGGAGGCTCTGGCAAAGTGGTATTCGCTTCGAGGACAAAATCAACTTTGCCTGCGTCTATTCTCAGAAGCTGTCAGTTCAAAACAACATGCTCTAACCATAATCTTGGAACTCTTCGGTGAAGAAGATAGGAAGACCGCCCGTGCACATTGCGAATTAGGGTTATCAAAATACGCACTAGGAGATTATAACGCAGCTGCCGAGTCCTACAAGCGTGCACTTGACATCGAAATTCAATTGCTTGGAGAAGAACACCAGGAGACCGCTAGCAGTTACAATCAGCTGGGGCTTACCCAATATGCACTTGGAGATTACACCTCAGCCGCAGAGTCACACAAGCGAGCACTTAACATCAGACAAAAGGTATTGGGTGAAGAACATGAGGAGACCGCTGATAGCTACTATAATCTGGGGGTTACCCAATATGCACTTAAAGATTACACCTCAGCTGCTGAGTCACACAAGCGAGCACTTAACATCAGACGAAAGGTATTGGGTAAAGAACATGAGGAGACCGCTGAGAGCTACTATAAACTGGGGGTTACCCAATATGCACTTAAAGATTACACCTCAGCCGCAGAGTCACACAAGCGAGTACTCAATATCAGACAAAAGGTATTGGGTGAAGAACATGAAAAGACTGCTGACAGCTACCATAAGCTGGGGGCTACCCAATATGCACTTAAAGATTACACCTCAGCCGCAGAGTCACACAAGCGAGCACTTAACATCAGACAAAAGGTATTGGGCGAAGAACATGAGAGGACTGCTAACAGCTACCATGAGCTGGGGGTTACCCAATATGCACTTAAAGATTACACCTCAGCCGCTGAGTCACACAAGCGAGCACTTAACATCACACAAAAGGTATTGAGTGAAGAACATGAAAAGACTGCTGACAGCTACCATGAGCTGGGGGTTACCCAATATGCACTTAAAGATTACACCTCAGCCGCAGAGTCACACAAGCAAGCACTTAACATCACACAAAAGGTATTGGGTGAAGAACATGAAAAGACTGCTGACAGCTACCATGAGCTGGGGGTTACCCAATATGCACTTAAAGATTACACCTCAGCCGCTGAGTCACACAAGCGAGCACTCAATATCAGACAAAAGGTATTGGGTGAAGAACATGAAAAGACTGCTGACAGCTACCATGAGCTGGGGGTTACCCAATATGCACTTAAAGATTACACCTCAGCCGCTGAGTCACACAAGCGAGCACTTAACATCAGACAAAAGGTATTGGCTGAAAAACATGAAAAGACTGCTGACAGCTACCATGAGCTGGGGGCTACCCAATATGCACTTAAAGATTACACCTCAGCCGCAGAGTCACACAAGCGAGCACTTAACATCAGACAAAAGGTATTGGGTGAAGAACATGAAAAGACTGCTGACAGCTACCATGAGCTGGGGGCTACCCAATATGCACTTAAAGATTACACCTCAGCCGCAGAGTCACACAAGCGAGCACTTAACATCACACAAAAGGTATTGGGGGAAGAACATGAGAAGACTGCTGACAGCTACTATTACCTGGGTGTTACCCAAGTTACACTTCGAGATTACATCTCAGCCTCTGAGTCACACAAGCGAGCACTTAACATCAGACAAAAGGTATTAAGTGAAGAACATGAGAGGACTGCTGACAGCTACCATGAGCTGGGGGCTACCCAATATGCACTTAAAGATTACACCTCAGCCGCTGAGTCACACAAGCGAGCACTTAACATCAGACAAAAGGTATTGGCTGAAGAACATGAGAGGACTGCTGACAGCTACCATGAGCTGGGGGTTACCCAATATGCACTTTAAGATTACACCTCAGCCGCTGAGTCACACAAGCGAGCACTTAACATCAGACAAAAGGTATTGGGTGAAGAACATGAGAGGACTGCTGACAGCTACCATGAGCTGGGGGTTACCCAATATGCACTTAAAGATTACACCTCAGCCGCAGAGTCACACAAGCGAGCACTTAACATCACACAAAAGGTATTGGGGGAAGAACATGAGAAGACTGCTGACAGCTACTATAACCTGGGTGTTACCCAAGTTACACTTCGAGATTACATCTCAGCCTCTGAGTCACACAAGCGAGCACTTAACATCAGACAAAAGGTATTAGGTGAAGAACATGAGAGGACGGCTGAGAGCTACTATAACCTGGGTGTTACCCAATGTACACTTGGAGATTACAGCTCAGCCGCAGAGTCACACAAGCGAGCACTTAACATCAGACAAAAGGTATTAGGTGAGGAACATGAGAGGATGGCTGACAGCTACTATAACCTGGGTGTTACTCAATATGCACTTAAAGATTACAGCTCAGCCGCAGAGTCACACAAGCGAGCACTTAACATCAGACAAAAGGTATTGGGTGAAGAACATGAGAGGACTGCTGACAGCTACAATAACCTGGGTGTTACTCAATATGCACTTAAAGATTACACCTGAGCCGCAGAGTCACACAAGCGAGCACTTAACATCAAACAAAAGGTATTGGGGGAAGAACATGAGAAGACTGCTGACAGCTACTATTACCTGGGTGTTACCCAAGTTACACTTCGAGATTACATCTCAGCCTCTGAGTCACACAAGCGAGCACTTAACATCAGACAAAAGGTATTAAGTGAAGAACATGAGAGGACGGCTGAGAGCTACTATAACCTGGGTGTTACCCAATGTACACTTGGAGATTACAGCTCAGCCGCAGAGTCACACAAGCGAGCACTTAACATCAGACAAAAGGTATTAGGTGAAGAACATGAGAGGATGGCTGACAGCTACTATAACCTGGGTGTTACTCAATATGCACTTAAAGATTACACCTCAGCCGCAGAGTCACACAAGCGAGCACTTAACATCAGACAAAAGGTATTGGGTGAAGAACATGAAAAGACTGCTGACAGCTACCATGAGCTGGGGGCTACCCAATATGCACTTAAAGATTACATCTCAGCCGCAGAGTCACACAAGTGAGCACTTAACATCAAACAAAAGGTATTGGGGGAAGAACATGAGAAGACTGCTGACAGCTACAATAACCTGGGTGTTACCCAAGTTACACTTCGAGATTACATCTCAGCCTCTGAGTCACACAAGCGAGCACTTAACATCAGACAAAAGGTATTGGGTGAAGAACATGAAAAGACTGCTGACAGCTACCATGAGCTGGGGGCTACCCAATATGCACTTAAAGATTACACCTCAGCCGCAGAGTCACACAAGCGAGCACTTAACATCAGACAAAAGGTATTGGGCGAAGAACATGAGAGGACTGCTAACAGCTACCATGAGCTGGGGGTTACCCAATATGCACTTTAAGATTACACCTCAGCCGCTGAGTCACACAAGCGAGCACTTAACATCAGACAAAAGGTATTGGGTGAAGAACATGAGAGGACGGCTGACAGCTACAATAACCTGGGTGTTACTCAATATGCACTTAAAGATTACACCTCAGCCGCAGAGTCACACAAGCGAGGACTTAACATCAAACAAAAGGTATTGGGGGAAGAACATGAGAAGACTGCTGACAGCTACTATAACCTGGGTGTTACCCAAGTTACACTTCGAGATTACATCTCAGCCTCTGAGTCACACAAGCGAGCACTTAACATCAGACAAAAGGTATTAGGTGAAGAACATGAGAGGACGGCTGAGAGCTACTATAACCTGGGTGTTACCCAATGTACACTTGGAGATTACAGCTCAGCCGCAGAGTCACACAAGCGAGCACTTAACATCAGACAAAAGGTATTGGATGAAGAAGATGAGAGGACTGCTCACAGCTATTATAGCCTGGGGGTTACGCAATATAAACTTAAAGATGACACCTCAGCCGCTGAGTCACACAAGCGAGCACTTAACATCAGACAAAAGGTATTGGGTGAAGAACATGAAAAGACTGCTGACAGCTACCATGAGCTGGGGGCTACCCAATATGCACTTAAAGATTACACCTCAGCCGCAGAGTCACAGAAGCGAGCACTTAACATCAAACAAAAGGTATTGGGGGAAGAACATGAGAAGACTGCTGACAGCTACTATAACCTGGGTGTTACTCAAGTTACACTTCGAGATTACATCTCAGCCTCTGAGTTACACAAGCGAGCACTTAACATCAGACAAAAGGTATTAGGTGAAGAACATGAGAGGACGGCTGAGAGCTACTATAACCTGGGTGTTATCCAATGTACACTTGGAGATTACAGCTCAGCCGCAGAGTCACACAAGCGAGCACTTAACATCAAACAAAAGGTATTAGGTGAAGAACATGAGAGGATGGCTGACAGCTACTATAACCTGGGTGTTACTCAATATGCACTTAAAGATTACACCTCAGCCGCAGAGTCACACAAGCGAGCACTTAACATCAGACAAAAGGTATTGGGTGAAGAACATGAGAGGACGGCTGACAGCTACTATAACCTGGGTGTTACTCAATATGCACTTAAAGATTACACCTCAGCCGCAGAGTCACACAAGCGAGCACTTAACATCAGACAAAAGGTATTGGGTGAAGAATATGAGAGGACGGCTGACAGCTACTATAACCTGGGTGTTACCCAATGTACATTTGGAGATTACAGCTCAGCCGCAGAGTCACACAAGCGAGCACTTAACATCAGACAAAAGGTATTAGGTGAAGAACATGAGGAGGCCGCTGATAGCTACTATAACCTGGGTGTTACCCAATGTACACTTAAAGATTACACCTCAGCCGCAGAGTCACACAAGCGAGCACTTAACATCAGACAAAAGATATTGGGTGAAGAACATGAAAAGACTGCTGACAGCTATTATATCCTGGGGGTTACCCAATATGAACTTAAAGATGACACCTCAGCCGCTGAGTCACACAAGCGAGCACTTAACATCAGACAAAAGGTATTGGGGGAAGAACATGAGAAGACTGCTGACAGCTACTATAAGCTGGGGTTACCCAATATGCACTTAAAGATTACACCTCATCCACATAGTCACACAAACGAGCACTTAACATGAGACAAAAGGTAGATGGTGAAGAACACGAGAAGACTGGTAATAGCTACCATAAGCATGGGGTTACCCAATATGCACTTAAAGATTACACCTCAGCCGCTGAGTCACACAAGCGAGCACTTAACATCAGACAAAAGGTAGTTGCCGATGAAACCATTGAAGACTCATCGATCGTAAATGGAGAATCATATGCGTCGAGAGCTGCACGTACCTCTGGAAATATTGGAAATGATATGCCAAAGAAGCGGGTTTCTGCTTTTATTTAAAACAACGTGCCGTAGCGGCCGAGAACCGCTTTCTTTACACCGTCTAAATCAGCGACTGCTCGTTCCGTTTTCGACGTTTTTTCGGTGCTGAACATTGAATTTACAGACATACAATGCCTCCAACGAAAACTTAATGGGGAAGTCGTCGTGACTTTCAAGTCTGAGACCGCCAAAGACAGGTTTTTAAGCTTCAATTCTCTAAAACTTGGTTCAGAAAACTACGCCCTACAAGATGTTGACAAAGCGTTAACATTTCTCACCATCTACGACGCGCCCTTTGAACTATCAGATTTGGCGATAATTAAACGCCTAGCACCGTACTGTGAGGTGTTACACTACCGGAGAGGTAAGCATTCTTATGCTCCCGCTAATTACAATGGCTTTCGATACTACCGTGTTCGGGTTTTTAAACCTATCCCTAGTTTCCTGAGATTTGGAAAGTTTCAGATCTTCCTGCGACGTAATGGCCAAGTTCCCACTTGCCGCAAATGTAATTGTTCTGGACACTTTGCTAATGACTGCCCCAACAAGATTTGCTTCAATTGCGAAGGCATTGGTCACGAGGCGTCAGAGTGTCAACGCCCCGTTCTATGCTGTATTTGTAAAGAGGAAGGCCACTTGGGGGTCAATTGTGATTACTCTTGGGTCTTTCCACTCACTCACTGCGCCGAAACCGATGAAACGGATGAAGTAAACATTGATGTATCAGACGACCATGGTTCTATTGACGAAAATGCTCCACTTGCCTCTGTTCTTCTTCCACCCAGACGATCTTCTGAAAATTTTCCTCCGCCATATCCGCCCGTCAACGAAGAACTTGCTGAGAATTTGCCTCCCGTCTCCCCCCCGCCTGACGACTTCAATGAAACTGATCAATCTTCTCAACCGGAACAACCTTCTCAACCTGAACATTTCAACGAGACTCAGCCACCCTCTCAACCTGAACAGTCCGAGCAACATTCTAAACCAGAAAAACCTTCGCAACACTCTCAACCTGAACAGCAACACTCTCAACCCGAACTGCCCTCGCACAATCTCTCCGAACAATCTTCTCAACCGTCATCCGTCTCTTCTGATTCCCCGATTCTGGATCCTCATGGTTTCATTGCTCACAAATCCATCAAGCCGTCATCCCGTCGCACACCTGCTCGCTTGCCTGATCTGTCCCTTGCCTGCATTCGTAAACCTACTACAACTACACTCACCACCGGAAGGCCACGCTCATCGATACCTGTTCCTACCACAGCTTCATTTACCCTTGAAACCGAAAATGACATGGAAACCACCCATGATCTCAAAAGAAAATCATCCGATGTATCTCCAAGTCGAAAGGAAACTACCCCCACGGAAAAGAAAAAAGGAAAAAATAGACACTCTAAAAAGTCCAAGTAAGTTTTTACTTTTTTAAGTGAGTCTTTTTTCCAAGTTATTTCAAACTCTTAACTATTAATGCAAGGGGGCTAACAAACCCCCTTACCTACAATTTCTTGTTTGATTTGATCGAGAAGTCCAACTGTGATGTTTGTTTTGTACAAGAAACGTTAATTCATTCTGAATCTACTATCAAATCTCTATCCCGTAGATGGCTGGGCCGTAGTTTTTGGTCCCCTGCCTCCGGGAAACAGGGTGGTGTCGTCACCTTGATTTCTTCGAAATGCTCAAACGAAATCGTATCTTGGAAGAAGGACTCACAAGGTCGTATTGTCAGTGTTTTGATCAGGTGCAACGACTTTGATATTAATCTAGTCAATATCTACGCTCCTACCAATCCTACCGAACGGAAAAGTTTTTTTGTTTCCATTCATGCATTTTTCATTCCCTCCCCTGCGACTATCATCGGAGGAGATTTCAATTGTTACGACAACGCTCTCGATAAGTTTGGTGGGAATATCTCTATACACAAAGACTACGAATCTTTAAAGTGATTTCGCGCTTTCAGATGTTTGGCGAGATTTGCATCCAAGATCAAGAGAATTTACGTGGTTTAATTCCACACGGTCAATTGGGAGTAGACTTGACAAGTTTTTAATTTCGAAAGATTTATTATCACCCAACGTTAAGTGTGACATTCGCCCTTGTTCGATATCCGACCACGATTTTGTTTTTCTTACCTTTGATATTTCCACCGTTGTAAAACGCGGTCCAGGCGTTTGTTGTTTTAACAACTCTCTTTTGAACGATAAGGATTTGTGCGCTACTATAGAGAAACTAATCGATGATCATGTACGTTTTTTATCTTGTTTTCCGTGTCTTCAAGATTGGTGGGAGTTTTTAAAACAGTCTATTAAAGAAGAAACGATCTCCTTTTCCCGTAAAAAGCGAAGACAATTGCAAAGAGACCAGGTAATTTTGACGAACAAATTGATCCGTCTTCGTCAACGTTTAGTTGACGGAGACAGTTCCGTTATCCCTTTAATTTCTGACACCTAATGCCGTTTGAAAGCCCTTCGAACTAAACAAGTCGAAGGAATCATTATTCGTAGTAGAGCAGAATGGCTAGAGGAAGGCGAACGCCCCAGTCGGTACTTTTTTAATTTACAAAGAATTAAAGCTCAACGATCCCACATCTCTTCGGTTTATGATTCTACCGGTGTCGAAGTCTCCTCCCAAGAAGAGATTGAAAAAGTTCATATCGATTTCTACACTCAGCTCTTTTCCGAAGAACCGATAGATGCTGCTCTTCAAGAAGATCTTTTATCCTCTCTATCACGGAAATTAACTTTTGATCAGGCGTCATCTTGTGAAGGCGAGATCACGCTTGACGAACTTACTCTCGCTATGAAAAATATGAATAGGAATAAATCGCCTGGCCCTGATGGCCTTTCGGTTGAATTCTACGCTAGATTTTGGGATCGTTTAGCTCCACTTTTATGTCAAGTTTTAAATGCATGCTACCAAACCGGAGAGATGTGTGATTCTTTGAAGATGAGCAACACACGCGTTATTTTTAAGAAAGGAGATCGTAAGAATCTGAAAAATTGGCGTCCGATTTCCCTCTTAAACGTTGATTATAAGTTATGCTCAAAAGTTCTCTCTCTTCGACTCTCTGAAGTTCTGGAATATATCGTTGACCCTGATCAAACTTGTTCTGTGCCCGGACTCAAAATTACTTCAAACTTACATTTACTTAGAGATATCTTAGATTACATCGACCGCACGAATGAAGCCGGCATTTTGCTCAGTTTAGATCAAGAGAGAGCCTTCGATCGTGTTAATCGTACCTTTCTGCAAAGCCTCTTACCCCGTTTTGGTTTTGGACCGTCTTTTTGTTTTTGGATCAACACTTAATATAATGGGGTCAATATGCGTGTTATTGTTAATGAATGGCTAACCGATGCGATTCCTTTGTCTCGTGGGGTAAGACAGGGGGATTCCCTCTCTCCCCTGCTCTATGTTTTGTGCGTTGAAACTCTCGCATGCAAAATCCGAAATAATCCTAAAATCGAAGGCTTTCTCCTTCCGGGCGCACATGCTCTCTGCTATAAAGTTGGAAATTATGCTGACGATACGACCTGCATAGTGAAATCTTATCGCTCGCTGCAAGTTCTATTCAACATGATTAATATTTACGAGGGTGGCTCTGGAGCACGCCTTAATCTCACCAAAACAGAGGCCACTTGGTTGGGGGCGTGGCGTAAGCGCGACGACCAACCACTTGGCCTCAAATGGGTGATAAAAATTAAAATTCTAGGTGTTGTTTTCGGCCGCGATACTGAATTAGATAACTGGCAGCCAAAACTAAAGAAATTAGAAAAACATCTAAATTTATGGAAATCTCGCTCTCTTTCTCTTGTCGGCCGATCACTCATCGTTAACACCCTCGGAATTAGCAAGCTCCTATATCTCTCTACAGTTTTGTGTGTCCCAAAATGGGTAATTTCTAAGGTGAACGCTTTAATCTGGCCATTTGTCTGGGGTTGTCGAATTGAAACGGTGAGCCGAGCGACCTGCCACCAATCTCTTAGCAGTGGCGGTCTCGGCATTTTGAATTTCCTGATCAAAGGTAAATCTCTTAAATTAGCCTCAGTAATTTCTAATCTAGATGATCGCGAATCAAAATCCTTTTATTTGGCCAGATATTTTCTAGACTCTAGGCTTGCCTCCTGTCGCTCGCAGTGGAGCTCTCTTCGAGATAACTACACCCCGCGTACACAGATCTTGACGCCCTATTATGAGAATGTTCTCTCGGCGCTCACCACTCTACGTGGGATTCTCTCCCGCACGGAGTGGTGCGATTTTGAATTTTCTTCCAAGAAATGTTATCAAACTCTCTTGAAGGAAACTCCACATCTCCAATTCTTCATCGCTTTTGGACTCCCTTCCTTCCGATTGACTTTAATCTTGACAAATTTTGGAATTTAGTGCGAGATGACTTTTCTGAAAATTATAAGAACGACATACTCTGGAAAATTGTACTTCGCGCTATTAAGGTCCGCGATTTTCTAAAGAATTGGGGATATATCGACTCAGATAACTGCGCCTTCTGTTCCCGTAAAGAAACTATAGATCACTGTTTTCTCAATTACCCCCGTACGAAATCTGTATGGACCCATTTTTCCCCTGTTATCTCCTCTATCCTTGGAACTAGATTTCTCCCATCCTGTACCTATGTTTTCTTTTTTCGTTGGACCCCCACTAGTCCAAAACAGAATCGTATTGCCCGCTTTCTAATTAAGGTAATTCTGTACAGCATCTGGAAATTTCGAAATAAATCTACCTTCCACGATGGGAATGACCCCCCTGAGGGTATAATTCGCTATGCCCTCAGCGAGACCAAAAACAGAATTGCGTGCGACTACTTCCGACTCTCGTTATCTAACTTTAGAAAAGCTTGGGAGTCCCCATCAATTTGTACAATTGATGGAGACTCCTATAGAATACTGTTGTAAATAGATAACCTTTGTAAATAGATAAGCTTTAGTTAACATTTGATTAAATCAACTTGGAATTATTTAAAACTTAGAATTAGCATTAAACAATCCTAGAGTTACATTAATATTAGTCTACGTTAGCCCTAGCCATACCAATATTATAGATTAAGCTTATATTCATATTAGACCTAACTATTTTGGAATTATTTATAACCTTACATTAATATTAGTAATATCTAATACTCGTAGATAATTAACAACTCTTAAACTTTGGAACTTTGGAATGTTTATTAATAATTAGTTGGGGCCAAGCCCACGTGCGTTAGCACTTTTATTTTGTAACTTATCTGGTTTGTTATGAATAAACCCTTTTCAAAACTTAAATTGGGCGAAGAACATGAGAAGACTGCTGACAGCTACTATAACCTGGGTGTTACCCAATTTACACTTGGAGATTACACCTCAGCCGCAGAGTCAGACAAGCGAGCACTTAATATCAGACAAAAGGTATTGGGCGAAGAAAATGATTGGACCGCTAATAGCTACCATAATCTGGGGGATATCCAATTTGCACTTGGAGATTACACCTCAGCTGCTGAGTCACACAAGCGAGCACTTAAAATCAGACAAAAGGTATTGGGCGAAGAACATGAGGAGACCGCTAATAGCTACCTTAATCTGGGGGCTATCCAATTTGCACTTGGAGATTACACCTCAGCTGCTGAGTCACACAAGCGAGCACTTAACATCAGACTAAAGTTATTGGGCGAAGAACATGAGGATACCGCTAAAAGCCACGATAATCTGGGGGTTACCCAATATGCACTTTAAGATTACACCTCAGCCGCTGAGTCACACAAGCGAGCACTTAACATCAGACAAAAGGTATTGGGTGAAGAACATGAAAAGACTGCTGACAGCTACCATAATCTGGGGGTTACCCAATATGCACTTAAAGATTACACCTCAGCCGCTGAGTCACACAAGCGAGCACTTAACATCAGACAAAAGGTATTAGGTGAAAAACATGAGAGGACGGCTGACAGCTACTATAACCTGGGTGTTACCCAATGTACACTTGGAGATTACAACTCAGCCGCTGAGTCACACAAGCGAGCACTTAACATCAGACAAATGTATTGGGCGAGGAAAATGAGGAGACCGCTGATAGCTACTATAGCCTGGGGGCTACCCAGCATACACTTGGAGACCGCACCTCAGCCCCTGAGGTAGACCAGGGAGCACTTAACACGAGACAAAAGGTATTGGGCGAAGAATATAAAAAGGCCGTTAACAGCCACTATAATCGGGGGGTTACCCAATATATACCTAATATGTAAAAAAATTAAGTAGGTTGATAAATCCGTGTGGGGATTTTTCGATTTTCTTACTGCTTGCCTTGCAATTTTTCTGTCAAGTTTACCGATTTAACCTAAACCGATTCGTTTTAAGTAGGAGGCCATCGCGGAAGATGCACCTAGCTAAACGAAATTCTCTCACACGATATTTAAGGTTAATATCTTGGAAGTCTTTGGACCAAATTTTAAGGTAATCCGTATAGTCTATAGACCCTATTAATTCATTCAAAGAAGGCACATTGGCGTATACATGAATTAGGTTTTTTTTTTCTCACATCTCATGAGACTCTAAGCAAATACATATTTTGCGGGTAACTTTCCAACGGTTATTAAGGCACCTGTGACAGACCTTAAGGGTTCTTTGGCTCAGTTCTGCCGTTAAAGACCAGAATCAGTAATCCGGTTTGGCTTTTCCTGTGCAGGAAAATGTACAATAGGCACCACAAGGCAGTTTTTAATTGGCGTTCAGTGATGTGGTGGACTTAGCCTAGGAACGAGGTTGAATTTTGGCATCGACTGTTTCAGGCTTGAAGTGCTGTGCCGCAAATAAGCGATAACCAGGCTTTTCACAGTTTACACTTATCTTCCGAATGAACTTTTGGCGAACAAAACAACCACACTTTCCTGACAAAAAAGGCTTTTGGAAGTTACTGCCACATATCTTTCATTTCCATAAGTCAAAAAACTTGCGGTCCATAGCATGGCTTTGGTGGTATATAGTTCAGAGGCAAAAAAACTTTAGAAGTTTGTTATCAGATGTGAGCGGGAGAAAACCTTGTAAACAAAGATCATCGCGTTCAAATACATATATTTATTGAGCGACTGTTGGGATAAAGTAGACATAGGAATGGAAAATGGAGAAATTTGGCTCGTGCATGCAGAGAAAGATATGAATTGCAGCGTCATTATGTGATGACTTTTGCAACCAGAAGTTTAATAAACGTAGGATTTTACTTAGTATTGGTTTTGTAGGAAGCCTGAGGTATGAGTTTATCATTCTGCAGAGTTGGATGGTTACCATCATTCTGGACTTCTCCGAGAAACGGTGTAAGTCACAAAGTGACTCATTCCTTGTCTGTTGACTTTGCTGCAGTACTTACACTAGTCCCCGCATTTCATCTGGCGATTTTAGTATTTCCATTTTGTCATGGCATCAATTTGTTCCTAAGTCTTAATCTCCATAACTCTCCATGATAACAAACAATGAAAGGCACTCAACAGCGATTTTGCTTAAAACAGCAAGGCCTTCAATTCGTTCCCTCTGAACCGTATATCCGGCCAGATTATAGGTCCGTGGCCTCTTGTTTCAACTGGCTTACGTATCCCGCAGTAAAACTTGATGGTAAATGATCGAGTGTGAGCAGCGAAGATTGGCTAAACCACGAGCCTTTATCCGTTTCGGTGAGATTCTTTGGCCATTCCACTTCGAATTTCATTACCTCGTGTGCTGACAGCCAGGCTTTATTTTTTACTTTTGCCTGGATCCTTGGACCCTTCTCCTTCTATCTTTCTGCATTCACTGTATAGTTTTGACGTATACAGATAGCAAAGATTTCCTTATGCACCCGATATCAGGAGGTGTTTACGTGATTATACCTCAAGGAAGAGGATGTCTTGCCGCAAGAAACCCTATGGGAGTCATTTATGTTGACGTGTTATAATTGCCTATTCACACTTTGGCGGGAAAACGAATTCAGTTTCAAAATACGTTTTCGTAAATACTTCGCGAGCGTTTCAATATTTTACACTAATTTTTCTTGGAAACTATTCTTAAATTATTAATGAGTAGTTTGGTATAAAAATAAAAAATTGGTTTTCGAAGGTGAACCGCATCCTTAACATATCTTAGTATCTTAATTTCTTCAAAAACCCATGTTTTCTGACCCGTGATCTAATTCGTAATCCGATCCTGGGTTTGTCGACGACGCTCAAATTGAACCACGCTTCGGCCGGCGATACAAAATTTTTGTCAGGAAGTAACGATAATCAAAACAAGAAGTTTCCCGGACGTTGGCAATCCAACTAAAAGTTTTCAAAAGGTTCTCTTTCCATTCGCTGTTATGATTGGTCCACAAAATATTATCGCTAGTTGATTGGATTCTCGGGAGAAGATTAACTCCTTCTTAAAGCATGGTCGGCAGGTTTCTCCTTGCGGCAGGATCATAAGTAGTGGAAAAAGATGAGCCGATATGGGTCTCCCATCGATACGATACCGAGTAAGGCATTGATGCTTTTCTTCGATATCGATACCGATACTGTGACGCCATGGTACTAAATAGTAAGTCACGTGATTTGATTGACGAAATTTATACCGTATTAGGGACGTACTTAAGTCGAACCTCACGTTCGTCAATGAGTTCACTTTTGTAGCGCTCACACGCCACTACTTAGTCTGGTACACTGCGGTGCTCATTGCCCAATCTCGAGCCCAAAGTCTTTTCGGCTCCTCGCCAGTGGTTAGTTGTTGGTGTGATACAGGGCGCGGGCAGGTCACATGCAGTATCGGAAGTAACGATACATTTTGCTGGTATTCTAACCCTAACCTATAGTTTGTATGAAAGCGATCATAGTAGTAGTAAACCCTACTTATAAATCGAATGCAAACATGGCGTCCAATTTGAATCGTCACTGTTTTGGACCCACTGGCCTCGTCTTCACGTGGAAACACAAAAGGATTACTACATGTGTGAGGGGCTAGTGAGTCCAAAACAATGGCAACTCAAATTTCACGCCATATTTGCATTCTGTGTATGTAGCAGTGGAACTGAGGCCTCAAAAAAAAATTCAGGCCCATGCGGGATTTGGTTCATCACTGCGAGGATCGCTTACACATATTTCATGAAACCGCAGAACCGTTTAGGATTTTTGTACAGTCTTGTTACTTGAGGCAGAAATTTTAAATGTATGACTTTGTTTTTCAACGTACACTTCAGACACTTGAAACCCATCTCATTGTAAGTTAATGTTTTCTACCCTAGCAGTTGCTGACTCATTCTCCATGCATAACTAAATAATTGGCTTGGACAGACACTTGTTGATGAAAAGAATGACGTCATAGAATTTCTGCAGTTTGTGGGTATTCCAGTTCCCAAACTTACGATTTTTCTTTTCTTTGAAACTCTTTTGAGTAAAACTCCCACATCATGGTAATTTCTGATATTTCACAGCCACAGATTAATTGACCATGGAGTTTCGTATTATGTTCTGCCTACCAGACTTTAGTTTTCCCTCCCTTATCAAGCAAACGAGTGTAAAATCTTAACTCCACTGATTTCATTGCTTTAGGATTGCCTTGGAGAAAATCCAGTGCACAAGGCTGCTCGTCGTGGAAGAAGTCAACGCTTGAGGTTGTTACAGGCATTCGGTGCTCCCTTAACCCTTAAACTCCCATGAGTGACCAAGAGAGAATTTCTCCTTACAATATCAATACAATATAAAGCAGACAAGTGATAAAAATAAGAAGAAAAAGAAAATCGGGGGATTATCAGTTGATCTAATACCAAATTCTCCAAACTAAAATCATAAGAAGAATTACTATTGAGATCTTGGAAGTGAAAGGGTAAAGGTATCTAGCACCTAGGTCCCGGAAATTAGTGAACGATATGTATGGAACTCACTGAGTACTCTAAAGAAGACTGCAACTGGTCCTGACCAAATTCCGTATTGGGTGTGGAAAGACCATGCGGAGATCCTCACTCCAATCATTACTAAGCTATGGAATTTGTCTCTCGCTACGCACCAATGGCCTAGATCGTGGAAAAGGGCAAGTATAAACCCACTGCCAAAAGTTGATGTTCCAGTGGCAAGAGGGGACTTCCGGGGGATCAACGTAACCCCTGTAATAGCAAGAGCCCTGGAAAAGGCAGTCTATAAGATTCACGCCCAAAGGCCGGTAGAAGAACAGCTGTTGAATAGTCAATTCGCGTATAGAGAAGGAGGGAGCTGCACAGATGCTCTGCTACTTATACAGAATAAGATCTGCAAGTTTCTTGATGATCCCAAGTGCAAGGCAGTGCGGATGTTCGCGATGGATTTCAGTAAGGCCTTTGACTCTGTGAGCCATCAACTCCTTGCTGAGAAACTTAAGAGTCTACCACTTAACCCGTATATCATAAACTGGTGGTTAGGTTTTTTGCGAGATAGAAAACAAAGAGTTATTTTCGGGAATCATGTCTGTAATTGGAAAACAGTTAACAAGGGCACAACCCAGGGTAGTGTTTCAGGACCTTATTTGTTCAATATATTTCTTAACGATCTGGAAATTAAATTAGGGAACGAGACACTTGGTTTCAAATACGCTGATGACTGTACGATTATTGCTCCGGTATATTATTATAAAGATCACTCTGTAGACTTAATAAATCAGTTTTTACAATGGGCAAGCCAAAATAGAATGAATTCAAATTCTACTAAATGTAAAGAGCTTATTATGTATAAAAAAGGTCACACTGCCGAGGCCTACAAAAGTATTTTTGGCATACCTCAGACTAGTACAATAACCATTCTTGGTCTCACGTTTCAGCCGAACTGCAAATTCAGTACTCACCTAAAAGAAAAGTTAGGTAAAGCTAATAAAGGGTTATACGTTATCAGATGCCTCCGCAAGGAAGGATGTAGCCAAGCAGAAGTAGATGTTTTATTTAATTCCATTGTCCTACCTAATATCACTTATGCTCTATCTGTGCATGGGGCCTCTGAGTCAGAGCTAACTATAGCCCAGCAGTTTTTAGATCGTTGTTTTAAACGTAAATACATATCTAAGAAATTAGTGATAGGTGACTTACTTAAAACGCAAGATCACAAAATTTGTCGCAAGGTTTCAACTATCCTGAGCCATCCTCTTAGAGCCTACTTCCCTGAGACCAAGATCACGAGGTATAATTTGAGAAATAAATCCCCTGTCATGCCCGCTATTCGCACAAACCGTTTTAAGAATACATTTTTTAATAGAATTGTTTTTAAGTATAATGTAGCTTTGTGAAAGTGTACTTCCTGTATTAGATGTAACATAAGATATGTAATTTTATCTTTTGAACAATAAAGACACACGAACACACGAAGACACCATGCTCACATTTAAACATGACTCTTAAATTCCAAGGTTTCGTGTTTGACAAAGCTGTCAATAAGAGCTTACCAGAACCTCTTGACAGTCCGCCATTTCTTGCCAGCTTTTTTTCCCCTCATTACACCATCAGTCCCGGAGAAAAGTTGTACAAAATTGTTGAAATAACAAAACAGTTTGTACAGGACATTCTGTGTTTTTTTAGCTGGATGCATTTACCCTTAGCAAGTTTAGACAAATGATTCAATTGCACGTTAAGAGTTTGCGTTGAGGTTCTTGTGGATGTTAGCAAAGGCTTGGGAAATTTTAACTGAATAGTCCCTAATCATGTGCGTAATTTGATGAAATAATGATGGTGTTTACGATACCCTGGCCCCCAACTGGTTTTTACTTGTTATCAACTTTCAAATTTATTGACAGCACTGGTTTGAGCAAGTGAACCTTTCACCCTTGTACCCCTTCGGCTTACAGAAAGTCATTTCAATTTGGCGCTATCTTAAGATACTACTTGACTCGCTGATATGCACCTGTCTGACATACAAGTGTTTCTATTCCCATCACCTGTTTGCTGAAAAATTTACTTTAATTGTAAGAAGTTCAATGCTCGACTCCATATCTGTATAAGCTGTTTAATCTGAATCGTACAATGTGGTTGACTAAAAGGAAAACAATATTACTGAATAAAGAAAACGAAACGGAACGAAACAAAATAACACTCACAAGATTTGTAAGTCTGAGACAAACGACATCTGCGAAAACCCAAAACTTTACTCACACGTTCGCGAGGGGGTCTAGACCATAATATGCATATCTAACCCAGTACCGCGCAGTTAGGGTAAAACTAAATATGACGTATTGTAATCAGCAAGAGAATTTACTCGTTAATCACATCTCTGCGCGAAAAAGTTAACCTTCAGGTACAGTATAAGACAGTCTTCATATTAAATAGAGCATAACCAACCTCTATTATCTTTCAGTAAATTTAACATGTACCGGCAAACACCCAGTGACGTTGCCTCCATGCCTGGGTTTGAACAAAGAGTTCAGCTCTCGAGAAATCCCAGCCTTGCTACAGGTAAACACTTTCTTGGTCAGTCATACCGTAATAGTGATCTGCTAATCAAAACAGATTTGTAGGTCACTCAATTATGTTTCTTTACACTTTATCTTTATAGTAGTTTTATACATTTAAGAATAAACACTAGCGAGAAAAACACACAACGTTTCGATGACTCCATGTCATCATTCTCAAGTGAGAAGAGAATCGAATAAAAATGAATAGTTAATTTATACCGTACGAAGGTGGCAAACGTAAAAACTTTAAAATATCTAAAATATTTAAATAAATAATTGCGCGTGTTGAGTTCGTAAATGTAAACTATTAAATAAATAGTTTCGCGCGTATGGAATCCGATTGTTTGTTCAAAGAGGGCTTCATCTTCTTTATGAAAAGCATTTCATGAACTAAACAGTCCAGTTTCCCGGTGCACTTTTTAAGTACGTTGAAACGCTTGGTCAGGTCGCCGATGGTTTGTAGGCCGTGGTCGTTCTTTAGATGTTTGCCGATGGCCGAATTACGGTGCTCATTAATACGTTGATGTAAATGCCGGCTGGTGTGCCCGACGTACTCTGCATCACACAGATCACATTTATAATTATATACAACGCATTGTTGGCTAACTATAGGAGGTTTAGGCTCACGTACTCTGAGATCTTCACAGATTTTGCGACTCTTGAACACGGGATGAAGGGTGTGATCGATTTTGTTGCTTAGATCTGATAATTGCCTTTTCACTGCGTCAGCTGACTTTTGATCTTTAAAAGGCAAAACCACTCGGTGAACAGCATTTTCGTTGACGGATAATTGAGCTTGCACTCCAGGGTTTTCCGACCTAATTGAGGTGACAAAGTGAGAGATGGTGGAATTGATGAGGTGGTCGGGATACTTGAGGTTTGTAAACATCATCTTTAGATGATCACATTCAGATTTGAAGGACTCCCATGTGGACGACAGGCGGAATGCACGATTCAACATGGTCGTAAGTAGTGATTTCTTGTACCTTTTATCGACGTGGCTCTGGTGATGAAGCAATAGGCCTGTGTTTGTTGGTTTCCGATAAACACTAGTTTCTAGTTTACAGCCTTTCTTGAGCACTTCCATACCGACAAAATATAATAAGGTATACGGTATAAATTAACTATTCATTTTTATTCTCTTCTCACTTGAGAATGATGACATGGAGTCATCGAAACGTTGTGTGTTTTTCTCGCTAGTGTTTATTCTTAAATGTCTAACAAAATCTAATGTCATTCGAGTAGTTTTATACTATTTATTACTTCATAATTGATGAATTATCTTCTTAAATTCCAGTGTCCAGTCAGAGAAAAAGTAAAAGATTACTTGATGATGGAGACTACCCAGAGCAAGGAAAAAGACCCAAAAATGGTTGGTATTTTCTCACATGACTATCACTATTCTAAATAGACCTTGTTCAGTGATGAGTTAAAACAAAGTATTTAAATTTAGCGCTACACCTTACGAATATTCTTATCAATAAAATCTCCTGATGAGTGGGTAATTACGAAACAGGCTTGTAGGAATGAAAGCGTAGTCTTAATATTTTCCTAACCCAACATATATCTATAAATATAGAAAAATACGAAGATTACGCTTTGATCCCTACAAGCCTGTTTCGTGATTGCTCACTCATCAGGGGATCTTCCCCTGATGGGTGAGCAATCCTGAAACAGGCTTGTAGGGATGAAAGTGTAGTATTTGTATTTTTCAAACTCAACATATATTGCGCTCTACTTTTATGTATATACAATATATGTATGTATAACATCTGCAGGACTGTTTCGGCCCTCTGGGCTTCATCAGTGCAATACTGATTCTAGGATGGGCCTCATCAGTGCAATGCTGATTCTAGGATAGAGGTAACGCCAAATAGCCACCCCTAATGATTCCACATTTGTGGTTTCACCTAGGCCATGCCAGAGTGCTCAAACTAGTAACCAGTGAGCATGGCGTAATTTCATGACCTGACCTATCCTAGAAGAGTGCTCAATTTAGGACTCGAAAGTAAAGCTTTGTAATGCCAAAGAGCTACATATCATCAGGGCTTGATCAGTACAAAGTTGTGCAAACTAAGGCTAGTTAAATTTATACTATAGGCTGCTAAGGTTTGTTAATGGTAAGTTAATGGACCTTCGGCGAAGTGCATCCGAACTCTCCAAAACTAAATTTAACGCTTTTTCCCTCATTAGCTGCAGAATGACGCGAATGATCGACCCAATGAAGAGCGATCTACTGAAACAAGACCGAACAGCAAAACTAAGTTTAATTTCTTGTTGATTCATTAAAAGTAATGTACATTAATCGTGATAACTAGTAATCATCGAAGATAAGGAAAGTGCGTTCGATCTCTAGTAAAAGTTTTTTTATTGTACTGATTGCGCAGAAATATTCAGGGAAAGTGGATTGTGGGGTGCTTTTGGTCAGTGCCATAAACCAGTGGCAAAGTTGAACACAACAATAAGGTTTAATAGTTCAACATCTTAGTACTGCACTTGATACAATGGCAGCGACCAAAACAACTAATAGGACAACATTGAACAAACCGATATATCATGTTTAACAGTAGCATACTAAGTTGGAATTCAATGAGAAACTTGCGTAACTCAATATGTCAATGTATTTTGTGGTCTATGGTTTAAAAATTACTTTAGAACGAGATGAGTTCACTACGTTGCAATTAAAAAAGAAAATTGTATAACTCAACATGTTAACGTATTTTGTGGTCCACTTGTAAAATTACTTTGTAACGAGATGAGTTCGCTAAGTCGCAATTCAAAACGTAATTTGTGTAACTCAAAGTACAAAAGCGAGGCTTTTCGGTAGCAACCGTTGCTCAGGGCAAAACCCTATACTCGTTTCTATGTGCGAGTGCGAGTTGTTTACAATTTGTTGTAGCGTTTTTTTCGAAGATATTCCCATAGCACACATAGAGGTATGAAAAGAATTGCTCATCAATCTTTTTTAAAATGCTTGGGAGGCATTTCAAGATCAGTAGACTCATTCCATTTTGTTTGCGAAGCCTTTTGTAATGCAAAAATGTACGTACACGGGCGCCTTTGGGAAGTTTCATATGAAGAACGTCGCGACTAGAATCGCTTACAATCGCTAGCAGGTTCTACATTTTCTGTATTTTCCGAGGATATGCTTGCAATTATACTTAGGCATAAAATTAAAGAAATACGGGTATATCGACGATTCAAGACATAGTTATGTTATGAGTATTGGTCCCGGACGGACCAATACTCGTGGTCTTGAAATAAGTGAGGAGAATTTGCTACCTTTCTATAATCAAGAAATGGCTAGATATTCTAGTCTTCTCGGATAAGGACGAATAAATCGTAGGCCCCGTATCCTGGCAGGGTTAGGGGTAGGAGACGTAATTTCCCACGCACGAGATTACTGTGTGGTGGATGTCCTCTCCTGGGTGGGATGGGTGGGTGTTGGCCCTGAAAAGCCCCTATGGGGAGTGGCAAATTAAGCTATGTAGGTATGTATGTTTTTATGTTATAAATGTTAGCTTTCCTGTGCCATCTGTAGCCCTGCGCAAAGGAAATACGTCAATTGTAATGAATATCACATTGTTTAATAAACCTTTAAACTTCTGTGAACTGTGCCTAAAGCCGTTTTCTTTTTAAATCTCTTTTTCTTCGTAATCCTAGTGAAGAACGCCCGAAAATTGTTGTGTACCGATGTGTTAAGAGAGGATATCGTGCAGATGTAGATGGTAGAGATGTCATCTACCATTGTTTTTCAAAAAAGAATCCATCAAAACTGAAGGTAACTTCTGCTACATTATAAACCTTTTGTGGTTTTAGTGAACAAATTCTGATTTTATACAGTTTGTATCTAAATATATACAATACATTATGATTATAGACCTGGTTTATCGAAATTCGGAGAGATGTTTCGCAGGAATTTCAAAGCACCGAGCGAACAAAAATATGTTCACTTCACTTTAACTACTCGCATTTTCGCCGCCATATTTGCAATCGGTGTATTCAGCTCAAGGCAGTCAAGAAAACATTTGCACATGAGATCGAAGCTATTTGTGCCACGTAGCCAGTCAACCAGCCAATCTGCCAGTCCACCAGTCCGCCAGTCCGCCAGTCCACCAGTCCACCAGTCTACCAGTCCACCAGTCTACCAGTCCACCAGTCTACCAGTCCACCAGTCTACCAGTCCATCAGTCTACCAGTCCACCAGTCCACTAGTCCACCAGTCGACCAGTCCACCAATCTACCAGTCCACCAATCCACCAGTCCACCAGTCCACCAGTCCACCAATCCACCAATCCACCAGTCCACCAGTCCACCAGTCCATCAGTCCATCAGTCCATCAGTCCACCAGTCCACCAGTCCACCAGTCCACCAGTCCACCAGTCTACCATTCTACCAATCCACCAGTCCACCAGTCCAAAATGGCGCCCAAAGCCTGAATTGCCATACCATCGCCATCGTTCCCCTTGGGAATGGTCCATAAAGCCCTCGAGAGTGATTTCCGTAAAAACGACACCATTAGTATGCGTTCTCCTTCGTCGAACGCAATTATGGCTTTCCAGTGAGAACCGAAGTTGACTTTGTAAAAGAATTACAAAAGTACAGTACAAGTGAAGATAAAAGGTGAAGATCAATGTGGCTTAATAACTCGTTGGGATTTCTTGTTTTTGGCAGTACATGTACATGTAGTACGTTTAATGGCCCACAAGCTTTACCGTAAAGTGTTTTCCTTGGTCGTACGCATGCATCAAGGCGTATAGGTTTAAAATATGCTGTCACTGATGAACTTACGGGCACAAGCTTTTAAGTTAGCTTCATAATCACCAAAGACTGGCGTTTTTTGCTTGGAATAGAGAAAATATTTGAAAATAGTGCATTTAAATACGTGGTCCATTTGCTGTAGCATACCAGATTCCATGTTTACGATGGGCCAGTTCTCTACCAACTTGAAGATTTGATAATGACCATGGATATGCCAAGTGATTCTAACTGATTTAAACTTTTCAGAATCAATTTAGTTCCAATCATTGTTTATCAAAGATAATTGGGGGAATAAGTAATGTCAAATAATTCAATAGGGCGGACGGGGATAGTGTCCTTCAACTCAACACAGTTGGCAGGTTCTTTTACATTTAGACTTGACGTATGTACTTTGCTGACATCGACGTCTCCAAGACTGATAGCGACATTTTCGAGTACTGTCCTCGCACCTCCCTAAAACAGGGAGGAAAAACTTGGTTACGGTTTAAATGCATGAAATCAATGACTAAAAACTCGTATCTGTTGTATAATTATACATTGCATGGAAAAAGAAAATAGATAAAAAATGCAGTAATTTCATTTTCAATCAGAAAGACTGACTGCTTCTACTAGAAGAGACAGGTTTACCCAGTCCTCCAAAAGGACGTTCCATTTACTTTTAAATGCGGACAGGCTCATTTCGTATATATGAACCAACGCCAACTTCTTCTAAAACTGCTCATGATACGAAAATCGTATATGCACACAGAGCAAGATGCATTTACACATCGAAAAATTTAACTCAGGAGTCCTTTTCGTCACTTTATCTCCCTCTCTTACTTTCTCAATTTAACTCGTTTGGAAAAGAATTTTGTAATAGCTAACAGTTTTATAGAGAAATCGTTGTTTAAAGAAAATCCAAATTATTTTTTAACTTGAGGGGCAATGATAAGGATGGTGCAATTTTGACATGATAATTGGATTCGAATGATGACAATAAAAATGGTCCAACTTCTCCACAGGGTTGGCCAAGCTATTTTAAAATTTTGGAGCTGTACTGGTTTTACCTTTCCCCCTCTGTCCTTTTTCTTTCCCTCTCTGTTTACACTCTGCTTTGTACATAAGGTTCGCCTCAATCGGACTTAAACGTTTCCTCTGACCAATGGTTACCTGGAAAAAAAATTTTTTTTTTGCGCTAGCCTTTCGGAATGTTTAAGATGGCGTGTCAATCAGTTTAAAGAAAATCTGTTACAAGTAGTACAATCTGATTCGCTACGCGGATCAATGTCAGTCAGCTTCTGAGCAACTGCGCACCTACCCCTTTCATAACCCAACAATAGTCAACTGATGACAAGTTAGGGTTAGTGTTGGTTTAGGGGAGGGGTGGGTGCGCAGTTGCTCAGATATTGACAATACCCGCCATCTATTTCGTGATAGATATTGTGTATAGCGGTAGGCTTAGAACAGTGGCGGATTTAGGGAAGGGGCCCAGGGGCCCGGTCCCCCTCTTATTTTGGGTAATAAATAAACGCAGAGGGAAGAAAAGCCGGCAGGTGTACATATACACACAAAAAACTGGGTCACCCCCCCTTAGCTCAAGGTCCGGATTTGCCACTTTGGAGTAAGCAACAGATGATCAGGGACGTTAACCCTTTAACTCCAATGAGTGACCAAGACAGAAACTCTCCTGACAATGTTAATACAATATCAAGCAGATGAGTTATGAGAATAAAGAAAAATATCAATCTTGGGAATATTGGTACATCCGTTCACGAAGTCTCCGATCTGACGTCATAAGAATGGAATGACAGATAGTGAGGAGAATTTCTAATAAGATCTTGGGATAAAAGGAATGATGCAATTCTTTGCGTGAACAACTATGTATTTAAATAGAATTTAAACTATAGAGTCTAGATAACGATGGCTAAACATACCCCTTGTTTTTTAACAACTATCGTTGGCTTTCTTCTCTTGCTATAAGCTTTACTTCTGTAATGCATCAAAATTCCTTATTATATGGCGTACTAAGTGAGTCAGTTTTTGAACGGTGGTACTTGTGAAAATTTTTCTTTGCTCCTGAGAGAGAAAGGCTATCGATAAGGACAAAGAAACGCAGTGCGTTCACACTTTGAGTGAAAAATAGATTAAAGGTGAACTGGTGCAACAATCACTTGGAAATTTTCGGAAATCAATGCTTACCTGGGCGGACGTTTTCATACTTTACTTTGATATAAGAGTCCCTATCAGGTCGAGACTGTTCATGATAAAATCCGATTGCATCCCCTGAGAGAAGTAAAACTTTATAAATTAAAAGCCATATCACAGGTACTGTTAGCTTAAGAATGCGAGCTTGGCAAGAATTCGCTTTAATTTCTATTGCCGAACTAACGTGCTGGGCTCAGAGTTTCCAACGCTTATAGATCGATTTTCATAATGCTTAACGGATGAGATTTTTTCCGATGAAAAGCAGTCGATATTTACCCCTACTTTACTATATAACAGTTGTAGATAATCGCGGCTTTTTTTGTCTGCTAATAATTCTAACAAGCTCTCCATTTCGATTAATCAGTCTTGATATTTTGAATCATGTCTTCTTTTAACTGCAAAAAAAATAATTTAGGATACTGAAATGCAGTGCAATCGTCCCCTTGTCAGGCGGTCGCAATGTAACTCAGGTAATTGGCTGTTCCTAAAACAGAACAGGCACATTTTCCGACCCTAACTTCCATGAGCTGCTTGATATGTTTTAATGACGCACATACTCTTACCATCGGGAACTGTGTGATGCACTAAGCACAGACCTCAGCAGCAGAAGAGCGAAAATCCACCTCATCTTTAACTTAACTCTGGAGAAAGGAGTGTTTTAAAAAACAACTACCGGTGAAACGCTAGAATACCTTCAGCTATATATAGTATTTTGGAACGTCCAACATCAAGAGTGCCGAATAAGATTTAGACAGTGGTTAGAACCACTTAGGATTCTCAACTATTTTCGTAATACTCGTGTACGCTTGAAAGAAGCAATATATAAGTGTTTCGTAAGAGATAAGCCGCTCAATGATTGTGCATCTGCAATGTAAACAAACAAATTTGGTCTACACTTGAGTAACAATGACTTCAGCGGTACTGCGTTCGTTTAACCCATGTTTTAAATAGCTTCTTTCAAAATTAAAGCCATTGTCTGGGTTGATAAAATCGTCAACCACACACCGGCTGCGAATATCGAAATGAATAAATGAATAACTGAATAAAAAAAAAAGCATGGATATAGCACTTAAATCGACCAATCCTCTCAGCACTCTACAAGATTGTCTGTCGAAATGATTTGGGAGAAATAAAAAAAAAACTGAAATACGGCAGGCATATATAATAAAAGAAAACTGTATTAGCGATAAACTGGGATACTTAGCTTAAGCTCTAAATGTTGTACGTGTAAATATCCAAAATAGAATATCTCAATGAATCTCAACTTTAGAAGGAACTTCAGATGACTGAATGAGTTTGAAAGTCTCTTTGAACCGCGGGCAGAAATTTTTTAAAAAGCTAACTGAGTATAAGTTAAAGCCATTTCTTCTACTTTTTTTCATTATGAAGGGGGTTTAGCGTTTAAAAACACCTTAAGGATAAATTCAACCGATAACATATCATAATATATAGACAAGCTAATATCTAAAAAGAACGCGGCGATATTGGATTATGATAACTGGCAGTGACGAGCCAAGTATTGCCTTCCTTTTTTAATGACCTCTTGAGCTGAAATTAACAGTTCCTGTGCAAAGGAATACTTCATGCATTGACGTAGTTTAGAAGTATTAAAGGAGAAAAATATCGGGGAAATTTCCAATGAAAACGGAAAGTAAGGCCGTTGTACCAATGACTCACCCGCGGTATTTCAAGTATTTTACGCAAAGTATTCACTGCCAACTTCAATATGACGTTATTTCTAGCCTCGGGTTAAAAAGTTATTTTGGGATAGCAGATATTGTCTCAATATGTCCAATCTGTATATTGTATCTTAACTGAGCTTTTGAAATCCTACAGCGCCAATAAACTTTGTTGTTTCTGTTGTTGTTCAGCGTTCATAAACTTCAATAAAACAATAAAACCAACTGAGAAGATAAATGAGGCCCTTTAAGATCATGCAATATATATATCCGTTCGAAAAGAAGACTTTCTAGTTACATCATAATTATCATATTTATGTCGAACTATTTGATAATTAGTATAGGAAGCGTATTTAACCTGACGCTTTTTTCAATTACTGTTTCCATGAAAGAAATAGATTACGGAAACCTACATGCTAGTCACCTAACTACTACAACCCTTTCATTACTTTCGTAATTCACAAGCTTTAATGAGAATTGAGACTGTTTCATTTCAGAGGTAAGCACCCAGATAAATGGGAAAGACACACTGTGGTGAATAAAGGAGGTAACTTTCTAAAGAAAATCTGGTGATGCGTTGGTGGGGTAACAAGGTAATTTGGTTTCATCAACTAAATTGATAATGCAAATTGGCCATTGTAAAGAGTTTAAAAGCTGACGTTTGGAGCGTTAGCCCTTCGTCAGATTGAAGGGCTAACGCTCTGACGAAAGGTTAACGAACGAAACGTCAGCTTTTTTGGCCAAATTACATTATCAACTTGTTTGGTAAAATCAGACATAGCGGTGGCCTCTGAAGCGAGTTTTTTATTCAATTTCATCAGGTTAGGAAGACCTCGTTATACTGGAAACGAACTTGGTGTTTTTATTGTCTCTGTGCCTTTTCGATGATGGTGATAATTTTTTTTTCAGTCCGGAGATAAATTTGAGACAGTTTTCATTAACTTACGTTAACTGGGGAAAAATCCGCTTTCGGTTTCCGAACTGAAAAGGTCAGCGTTAAAAATAGAGAATACAAAAGAATGTCGTTATGGCAACAGCTTCGTGACCTCATGCTCATTTGTCATGCTGTAAGGTTACTAGGCGGAAAGAATATTTGGGCCGCGAAGCAACAAGACAACAGATCGAGAGTACCGTCCAGCTTGGATTAAGCTGAACTGTGTGATCTAATCGAAGATTTAGAGGACTTCTTGTTTCTCGAAGGGAACTTCAAGTAAGTACAATACGAGAGGTGTGTTGAAATATGTCATCAAGCTGTACTACTTTAAATGTGATACGGTTCCGCTGAGTGGCTAAGCGGAATCACAATATCACTGAAATGAGCCGAGGGAAAATACTACGTAGTTCGTTAAATGTGCGCGCGTATTACATGTCAAATCATCTAATAAGGTTGTATGTATCGACGATGCACAGGGTGCATTGATGTTCAATATATGAAAACTTAGGAAGCAGATAGCGCTGATTTATGTTCAATATCTTTGCTTTTCGAGTAATTTCACTTAGCATGCAAGTATGCAACATAACATTGAAATAGTTGCATCGGTATTTTGTACGCAAAGGGCTATCCCAACAAGACGCCAAAGGATATCAAACATTTCAATGCCCTCGGTAGACTTTTTCAATGTGTTTTGAAGATATAACAAAGGGACTTCTTTATCGAAACTGACTTAAAACTGATCATGTAATAAGGCGGTTTTCAAATTAACAAACAGTGTTAAAAATAGAGAAAACAAAAGGATTGATCAACTATAACAGCAGCTTCGTGACCACATTGTGTTTTAATGTTTTGGCATTCAGGGTTACTGAGCGGAAAGAATTTTTCCACAAAACTGCAAAGGAACAAGACCACAGATCGAAAGTATCGTTCTGCTTGGATATAAAAAGTTCTGAATTGTGCTATCTGACCGAAGATGTACAAGGCTCCTCTTTTTGAGGCCAAATTCGAAGTATTGAAGCTATAATACGAGAGGCGAGTGAAAACATTTGATCAAGCGGCATTAATCAAATGCGATGTGATCCTGCGAGATAGCTGATCGGAATTACAAAATTAGTCAAATATGTTGAGGAATTATGTTTCTCTGGCTTTAACCAAATGGACGCCTAGGGAAATTAGAAGTTCTATGCTCTCAGTGAGCTTTTAGCATTAAATTTACTGGAAAGGGCTTTATATTCCAACTTAATCAGTCACAGAGTGGTTGGGGGGAAATAGGAAAAAATCTTTGAAAACCTTAAAACTGTAAAAAAAAAAAAAAAAAAAAAATTCAATCAAAAGCGAAAACCGCATGAAAAACTGATAAATTTTCACATCCCTGAAAAATCCTTGTCGATCCGATACAGTGATGACAAGTGAAGCATAAAGAGTAAACTTAGATTATTTCATCACAGTATAAAACTGCCATGGACTTGCATAAAGCTCAGGTGGTGCGGCCTACGACTGCGGTGCATTATCTTTACAATTCCCAAAATGGCGGTCTTACCATGTGGTTGCGGCGTTTCGAAGAGAAAAGTTCAAGTCCATTTTTTCCCTATTGCCATACATACGGACTAGAATGACTGATAATTCAAAGATAAACCCTTCCAATATACCTCGAGGCTACTGATTTTTTTTTAATAATTATACAATTTATATTCTTGTATTTTTGCTGTAAGGATGAAAGGATGCAAATCCCTGTGAGTCGCACTTCATTCTCTTATTTCTTTTCTTACTATTCCTTTCTTCTATTTGACCAAAAAGTACACCTAATTACCTGTTTTCTCGGAATTTTTTTCTTGCAAAGCTGGGTGCTGTAATTGTTTGCTCGCGCGAAGTTGGTAATATAGCCTTACTATATCGAAGAAACTGACAGATTTGACTAATAAATTGTTCCTCTCCGACATTACATAGGCAGCAATGAACAAAAGAACGCATTTTGGCAGTACATGGAATTCCCCAGGTAAGATAGCACAGAAAATAAGCTCAAACGAACAGAGGAAAGCAGCGTCAAAAAAGACCAGCTAAAAGAAAGTTGTTTTCTATGGCAAGCACTTCATGATCCTCCCTCACCCGGAGATCACATAGAAATGGGATTGAAGCGACATTTGAGCCAGAACGCACCGCGGTCGTGGGCCCTCTTGTCTTCTATACTAGAATCTGCTTAAATTGTTGGCTTTAATTCGGACGCTCTTTCTCGAGTGGTCTTTCCGGGCTCACATTTCGAAAAGCAGCTGGTAGTGAAGCCCAGTTAAATTAATAACATTCGCCCAAAAGTCCACTATAGAATTGCAATTTTACGGTCGCAAAAGAATATAGTCTAGAAACTTCCATCGAAAATCCCTAATCTAATATTTCCATTCGCGAACTAAGACTTGAATGTTTGGAGATTCTGTTCCTTCTTGAAGTCCTTGAGCTTCTTCTGCTGCCGGCGCGTGAGGCACGTTGGGAGCCATAGTTCACAAACTGATCAACCAAAGTGCTTCACAAAGCAAGATGTAAAGTGACCTTTCTTTAAAAAATCAAAAGGAAACATTTGTAAAGAGAACCCATCCATCATGAATAGCATTGAACTTATGGAATTAACATTCAGCTTTGTGTGTTTTTTATTCTCTCAGGCTTAACTGGCGAAGGCTTAAATAAATCGATGAATTGAGCGGAATTCCGCGAGACCTGGTCGTTGAGTAGAATGGCTTTACAACCTTTCACAAACGAGCAATTGAATTACCTCAAGTTTACCTTCGTCGCACTCAATGAAATCCCCAAGGCATTGCGCCAAGCTTTCAAACAGATGTGGAACAATACTTTCGCGTCAATCCCCGGTTTCCGGCCTTGGGATGACTCTAATGCAGTGCGTAACTTGTTCTTAAGTACTGAGGGTGGAGTAACCAAGGTCCCCACACATATCTCCTATGATGAATGGGATTGTACAGCCTTGTTCCAGGCCACCATCTATGCACGTTCCTTTGCTTTGCCAGACAGCAAAGGCCATCACAGGGTACTCCATGATTTATACTTGAAACCCTGTAAGTTACCACGTGGTACTTTCCATTCTTCTGTAGTTAGCCCCACTGGAAATAAAGCAGAAACCTTTGCATTGGCAATCGATCAGCTTCGAATGTTGAGAAATTCACTCTGTCATTTAAATAAATCCGAATTGGACAAAAAAACATTTGATCAATATATTCAACTCGCTAAAGACGCGATCAAAGCCCTGGGAGTTAGTATTGGCCCCATTGATGCTGTTGGAAGTTTGACTGAGTCTGACTTTCCTACCGAGAAAGTTCGGAAGTTAGAAAATGACGTCAGAACAGAGCTTCAAAAAGAAAACGAGTTCCTTAGAGAAGTTAAGAATGACTTGCAGCTTATACAGAAATCTCATCAGGAAGGCACTTAAGACGTAAGGAAAACAATCAAATCTACAAATGCTGCAACCCAAGAAAAGATTGAAACCAAGTTTGCCGAGTTTCAAGCTCAAAGCAGAATTGTCAGGGAAGATGTTAAAGATGAGCTACACAACCTACAGCGATCGCAAAAACAAGACACCGAGAACCTGAAAGAGGCAATCGCTGCTAGTCAAGGAATGATTGTTCAGAATATTGTCGAGTTAAGCCAAGATGTGAAAGACCTAAGGAAGGAGCAAATTCCAGGTAAATGACAGCTGATCTGATCACAATTTGAACCACGCGTTTTCAGGGTTCAATTTGACGATTTGGTGATGCTTAATACCTTTTTTCACATTACTCACGATTTAGTGTCCTTCACAGACGTCTTGTTTCCTTGGCACATAATGCCAAGAGAAAACAAGTTTAGTTACGAGGCAAAAGGGAACTGCGTGAAAAACCACTCAGAATTTCTTTTCTCAAGATTTTACGGTTTTATATACAATTTCATAACACATTAATACTGCATCATCTAATTCATCCATCTCAATGGTGTTCATCAGCGCAAGAACGAGGGTGACCTGTGAAAAAGAGACCGGAAGTCACATGAAGTCTGGATTTTAAGTTCATTTCAATCTTTACTACTGAATAACGGATTTGCGCCACATGTTAAATGATTAAATGTGCATAAAAAGAACAAACATAAAATCTACTAGACTGATGCCTCTTCCATGCTAATGCCATCACAAGCTACAGAATAGAGCACAGTTGAGTGTTATGTATTTGTTCGGTTTTGTGTTTTCTTTTTCTTTCCCTTGTACCAATACAAATTTTAAGTGCATACTAAATTATCATGTCAAAGGCGCTTCTTTAATTATATTTTTTTGCCTAAAACAAACCTTCCTTGTAGGATTTATACCATGCGCTTTACGACTTCATCTTCCTCCCAACTTTACTGGCCGTGGCAAAGAATGTGAAGAGATTATTGGTCACGTGACTTCAGAGTCGACCCGTCTCGTATCAGTCTGGGGGTCACCAGGATTTGGAAAGACGTCTACCGCAATCGTTGTTGGTCACCAACTTCAAAATCGCGGGCTACCTGTCTACTTTATCTCACTGCGTGGGCTTAAGTCAAAAGGTGATTTAACCTCAAAGCTACTCAGCCACTTTCGAACCGGAGAATCGGAGAATCAGAATTTGACACCTGCCGATGAAATTGGTTTCATTTTTAAAAGGCTATCGGATCCATGCGTGTTGATTCTCGATAATGCCGATGATTTGCTTGAATGTGGCGAGCCAAATGTAAAAGAGAAGACTGTGAATCTGTTGAAAGATATTCTCAACCGTAGCGAAAAGGTCAAATTTCTTTTAACCACTCGGGAGTCAATGGCCTATTTGGATATGTCCCTACATGGACACAAGTCCATCAGAATAGGAGAACTCGACAGCTCATCATCAAAAGAGTTAGTGGAAAAGCTTCTTCCAAATTTGAGCGCTTCTGACCCAACAAAAATCGTGCAAATATGTGGGCAGGTGCCCTTAGCGATATGGTTGTTGTGTAAGTCGCTCCCCGAGGATTCCGCCCAATGTAGTGCAGATCTTGATGACTTAATGCGGACAAAAAATAACCCACTCGAATTGCTGGACAACCCAGAATTTCCCAGTGATGCTAGACTTAAAACCCTATTTGAATCGTCTTTCCAGAGACTTTCTTCGCAGGACCAAGAAGCACTGGTGTCCTTGAGTGTTCTTCCAGATAAATTTGATCTTAAGATTGCCACAGCTGTTTTAGGACTAACAAGGTTCACCGAAACCAAGAAAGTTTTGGGAAGACTGCAAGGGAGGGCTCTCCTGGATAAAAGCTCCAGTTCGGATAAGTTCTCCATTCACAAACTCTTACAGTCATTTGCAAGAGACAAGGGTGAACATATCATGAAAGAAACAATTCTGAACGCAAACACTCGCTTTTTATCATTCTACATTGGATTTGTTGAGAAACTTAATGAGATGTTCCTCACAGGAAACTCCATGAAAGCATTGATCGAGTTCTTCGACGATGAAAGAAGCATTGTCCAAAGTTTGATGGATGGTTGTTCAGATTGCAAGATAGCGGACAGAGTTTTTCAAGTTTTGGCAAAAGCCGAGTTTTTTCTTGATACTGCTTTTTTCAACAACGAACCTAATTTTGAAAAGATTTTTCAATCGGCAATAGAGGCAGCTAGCCAGCTTGGACGAACTGTTCTCCACAGACAACTACTTCAGTCCAAAGCGTTCGGCTATATGACCTGGGAAGACAGTGAAAAAACAAAGCTGTTGCTTTCGGAGGCCAGTAAACTTCAAAGTTCAACGGCTACCATTTGTCCTGAAGAGAAAGGCAAACACTTGTGCTACTCTGGCATCTATCAGCTTGTGGTAGGAAAGACGGAAGATGGAGTAAGAAGTTTACAAGAAGCTATTACCCTTCTGAACAAAACTGCTGAACACAAAGTTCTGAGACTTATGATATTTCAAATCCTCGCTATTTTCTATCGATGCGCAAAAAGCGATCACGAGATGTCAGCCACGTTCTATGATAGAGCCGTGCAAGAATGCAGAGAAGCAGGAGACATGCATTTATTAGTAATTCCGGACAATGATGGAGAAGCAAATTATGGGAATGAAGACAGAGTACCCTCAAGTACAGAAAATCTTGGAAACGAACCACTTCAAGTTGAAGTGACCTATCTTGTGGGCAAAGCTATTGCAAAAATATCTTCAGCTGAAATCATTGAGTTTTCAATCAAGTTACTGTTCGGAATGCTTCAAGGCATTGAGTCAACCAATGAAATGACCAAACCGGGCTGGTTTAAATTTGAAGAAAACACCATTAGCATGCTGAAAAATTCGCATAATTATCAGGAAGGTTTATCACTAACTCAGAAACTTATCACCTATCATCTAAGTTCACTACAAAAAAGGACAACGGACGAAGAGCACGACAGCTTAAGTATGCACAAGGAGGCTCTAGCAAAGTGCTATTCGCTTCGAGGACAAAATCAACTTTCCCTGCGTCTCTTCTCAGAAGCTGTCAGTTCAAAACAACATGCTCTAACCATCCTCTTGGAACTCTTCGGTGAAGAAGATAGGAAGACCGCCCGTGCACATTGCGAATTAGGGTTATCAAAATACGCACTAGGAGATTATAACGCAGCTGCCGAGTCCTACAAGCGTGCACTGGACATCGAAATTCAATTGCTTGGAGAAGAACACCAGGAGACCGCTAGCAGTTACAATGAGCTGGGGCTTACCCAATATGCACTTGGAGACTACACCTCAGCCGCAGAGTCACACAAGCGAGCACTTAACATCAGACAAAAGGTATTGGGTGAAGAACATGAGAGGACTGCTGACAGCTACCATGAGCTGGGGGTTACCCAATATGCACTTGAAGATTACACCTCAGCCGCTGAGTCACACAAGCGAGCACTTAACATCAGACAAAAGGTATTAGGTAAAGAACATGAGAGGACGGCTGACAGCTACTATAACCTGGGTGTTACCCAATGTACACTTCGAGATTACAGCTCAGCCGCAGAGTCACACAAGCGAGCACTTAACATCAGACAAAAGGTATTAGGTAAAGAACATCAGAGGACGGCTGACAGCTACCATGAGCTGGGGGTTACCCAATATGCACTTAAAGATTACAGCTCAGCCGCAGAGTCACACAAGCGAGCACTTAACATCAGACAAAAGGTATTGGGTGAAGAACATGAGAGGACTGCTAACAGCTACCATGAGCTGGGGGTTACCCAATATGCACTTAAAGATTACAGCTCAGCCGCAGAGTCACACAAGCGAGCACTTAACATCAGACAAAAGGTATTGGGTGAAGAACATGAGAGGACTGCTAACAGCTACCATGAGCTGGGGGTTACCCAATATGCACTTGGAGATTACACCGCAGCCGCTGAGTCAGACAAGCGAGCACTTAACATCAGACAAAAGGTATTAGGCGAAGAACGTGAGGAGACCGCTGATAGCTGGTATAGCCTGGGGCTTGCCCAAAATGCACTTGGAGATTACACCGCAGCCGCAGAGTCACACAAGCGAGCACTTAACATCAGACAAAAGGTATTGGGCGAAGAACATGAGAGGACTGCTGACAGCTACCATGAGCTGGGGGTTACCCAATATGCACTTGGAGATTACACCGCAGCCGCTGAGTCAGACAAGCGAGCACTTAACATCAGACAAAAGGTATTGGGCGAAGAACATGAGAGGACTGCTAACAGCTATTATAGCCTCGGGATTACCCAATATGCACTTAAAGACTACACATCAGCCGAAGAGTCACACAAGCGAGCACTTAACATCAGACAAAAGGTATTGGGCGAAGAACATGAGAGGACTGCTAACAGCTACCATGAGCTGGGGGTTACCCAATATGCACTTAAAGATTACACCTCAGCCGCTGAGTCACACAAGCGAGCACTTAACATCAGACAAAAGGTATTAGGTGAAGAACATGAGGTGACCGCTAATAGCTACTATAATCTGGGGGTTACCCAATATGCACTTAAAGATTACAGCTCAGCCGCAGAGTCACACAAGCGAGCACTTAACATCAGACAAAAGGTATTAGGTGAAGAACACGAGGTGACCGCTAATAGCTACTATAATCTGGGGGTTACCCAATATGCACTTAAAGACTACACCTCAGCCGCTGAGTTACACAAGCGAGCACTTAACATCAGACAAAAGGTATTAGGTGAAGAACATGAGAGGACGGCTGACAGCTACTATAACCTGGGTGTTACCCAATGTACACTTGGAGATTACACCTCAGCCGCAGAGTCACACAAGCGAGCACTTAGCATCAGACAAAAGGTATTAGGTGAAGAACATGAGGTGACCGCTAATAGCTACTATAATCTGGGGGCTACCCAATATGCACTTAAAGATTACACCTCAGCGGCTGAGTCACACAAGCGAGCACTTAACATCAGACAAAAGGTATTGGGGGAAGAACATGAGAAGACTGCTAACAGCTACTATAACCTGGGTGTTACCCAAGTTACACTTCGAGATTACATCTCAGCCTCTGAGTCACACAAGCGAGCACTTAACATCAGACAAAAGGTATTGGGTGAAGAACATGAAAAGACTGCTGACGGCTACTATGAGCTGGGGGTTACCCAATATGCACTTAAAGATTACACCTCAGCCGCAGAGTCACACAAGCGAGCACTTAACATCAGCCAAAAGGTATTGGGTGAAGAACATGAAAAGACTGCTGACAGCTACCATGAGCTGGGGGCTACCCAATATGCACTTAAAGATTACACCTCAGCCGCAGAGTCACACAAGCGAGCACTTAACATCAGACAAAAGGTATTGGGTGAAGAACATGAAAAGACTGCTGACAGCTATTATATCCTGGGGGTTACCCAATATGAACTTAAAGATGACACCTCAGCCGCTGAGTCACACAAGCGAGCACTTAACATCAGACAAAAGGTATTGGGTGAAGAACATGAAAAGACTGCTGACAGCTACCATGAGCTGGGGGCTACCCAATATGCACTTAAAGATTACACCTCAGCCGCAGAGTCACACAAGCGAGCACTTAACATCAGACAAAAGCGCCCTTTGAACTATCAGATTTGGCGATAATTAAACGCCTAGCACCGTACTGTGAGGTGTTACACTACCGGAGAGGTAAGCATTCTTATGCTCCCGCTAATTACAATGGCTTTCGATACTACCGTGTTCGGGTTTTTAAACCTATCCCTAGTTTCCTGAGATTTGGAAAGTTTCAGATCTTCCTGCGACGTAATGGCCAAGTTCCCACTTGCCGCAAATGTAATTGTTCTGGACACTTTGCTAATGGCTGCCCCAACAAGATTTGCTTCAATTGCGAAGGCATTGGTCACGAGGCGTCAGAGTGTCAACGCCCCGTTCTATGCTGTATTTGTAAAGAGAAAGGCCACTTGGGGATCAATTGTGATTACTCTTGGGTCTTTCCACTCAACAACAACATTCTAAACCAGAACAACCTTCGCAACACTCTCAACCTGAACATCAACACTCTCAACCCGAACTGCCCTCGCACAATCTCTCCGAACAATCTTCTCAACCGTCATCCGTCTCTTCCGATTCCCCCGATTCTGGATCCTCATGGTTTCATTGCTCCCAAATCCATCCAGCCGTCATCCCGTCGAACACCTGCTCGCTTGCCTGATCTGTCCCTTGCCTGCATTCGTAAACCTACTACACCTACGCTCACCACCGGAAGGCCACGCTCATCGATACCTGTTCCTACCACAGCTTCATTTACCCTTGAAACCGAAAATGACATGGAAACCACCTACGATCTCAAAAGAAAATCATCCGATGTATCTCCAAGTCGAAAGGAAACTACCCCCACGGAAAAGAAAAAAGGAAAAAATAGACACTCTAAAAAGCCCAAGTAAGTTGTTACTTTTTTAAGTGAGTCTTTTTTCCAAGTTATTTCAAACTCTTAACTATTAATGCAAGGGGGCTAGCAAACCCCCTTACCTACAATTTCTTGTTTGATTTGATCGAGAAGTCCAACTGTAATGTTTGTTTTGTACAAGATACGTTAATTCATTCTGAATCTACAATCAAATCTCTATCCCGTAGATGGCTGGGCCGTACCTTTTGGTCTCCTGCCTCCGGGAAACAGGGTGGTGTCGTCACCTTGATTTTTTCGAAATGCTCAAACGAAATCGTATCTTGGAAGAAGGACTCACAAGGTCGTATTGTCAGTGTTTTGATCAGGTGCAACGACCTTGATATTATTCTAGTCAATATCTACGCTCCTACCAATCCTACCGAACGGAAAAGTTTTTTTGTTTCGATTCATGCATTTTTCATTCCCTCCCCTGCGACTATCATCGGAGGAGATTTCAATTGTTACGACAACGCTCTCGATAAATTTGGTGGGAATATCTCTATACACAAAGACTACGAATCTTTAAAAAGTGATCTCGCGCTTTCAGATGTTTGGCGAAATTTGCATCCAAGATCAAGAGAATTTACGTGGTTTAATTCCACACGGTCAATTGGGAGTAGACTTGACAAGTTTTTAATTTCGAAAGATTTATTATCACCCAACGTTAATTGTGACATTCGCCCTTGTTCGATATCCGACCACGATTTTGTTTTTCTTACCTTTGATATTACCACCGCTGTAAAACGCGGTCCAGGCGTTTGCTGTTTTAACAACTCTCTTTTGAACAATAAGGATTTTTGCGCTACTATAGAGAAACTAATCGATGATCATGTACGTTTTTTATCTTGTTTTCCGTGTCTCCAAGATTGGTGGGAGTTTTTAAAACAGTCTATTAAAGAAGAAACCATCTCCTTTTCCCGTAAAAAGCGAAGACAATTGCAAAGAGACCAGGTAATTTTGACGAACAAATTGATCCGTCTTCGTCAACGTTTAGTTGACAGAGACAATTCCGTTATCCCTTTAATTTCTGACACCGAATGCCGTTTGAAAGCCCTTCGAACTAAACAAGTCGAAGGAATCATTATTCGTAGTAGAGCAGAATGGTTAGAGGAAGGCGAACGCCCCAGTCGGTACTTTTTTAATTTACAAAGAATTAAAGCTCAACGATCCCACATCTCTTCGGTTTATGATTCTACCGGTGTCGAAGTCTCCTCCCAAGAAGAGATTGAAAAAGTTCATATCGATTTCTACACTCAGCTCTTTTCCGAAGAACCGATAGATGCTGCTCTTCAAGAAGATCTTTTATCCTCTCTATCACGGAAATTAACTTTTGATCAGGCGTCATCTTGTGAAGGCGAGATCACGCTTGACGAAGTTACTCTCGCTATGAAAAATATGAATAGGAATAAATGGCCTGGCCCTGATGGCCTTTCGGTTGAATTCTACGCTAGATTTTGGGATCGTTTAGCTCCACATTTATGTCAAGTCTTAAATGCATGCTACCAAACCGGAGAGATGTGTGATTCCATGAAGATGAGCAACACACGCGTTATTTTTTATAAAGGAGATCGTAAGAATCTGAAAAATTGGCGTCCGATTTCCCTCTTAAACGTTGATTATAAGTTATGCTCAAAAGTTCTCTCTCTTCGACTCTCTGAAGTTCTGGAATATATCGTTGACCCTGATCAAACTTGTTCTGTGCCCGGACTCAAAATTACTTCAAACTTACCTTTATTTAGAGATAACTTAGATTACGTCGACCGCACGAATGAAACCGGCATTTTGCTCAGTTTAGATCAAGAGAGAGCCTTCGATCGCGTTAATCGCACCTTTCTGCAAAGCCTCTTACCCCGTTTTGGTTTTGGCCCGTCTTTTTGTTTTTGGATCAACACTTTATATAATGGGGTCAATATGCGTATTATTGTTAATGAATGGCTAACCGATGCGATTCCTTTGTCTCGTGGGGTAAGACAGGGGGATTCCCTCTCTCCCCTGCTCTATGTTTTGTGCGTTGAAACTCTCGCATGCAAAATCCGAAATAATCCTAAAATCGAAGGCTTTCTCCTTCCGGGCGCACATGGTCTCTGCTATAAAGTTGGAAATTATGCTGACGATACGACCTGTATGGTGAAATCTTATCGCTCTCTGCAAGTTCTATTCAACATGATTAATATTTACGAGCGTGGCTCTGGGGCACGCCTTAATCTCACGAAAACAGAGGCCATTTGGTTGGGGGCGTGGCGTAAGCGCGACGACCAACGACTTGGCCTCAAATGGGTGACAAAAATTAAAATTCTAGGTGTTGTTTTCGGCCGCGATACTGAATTAGATAACTGGCAGCCAAAACTAGAGAAATTAGAAAAACATCTAAATTTATGGAAATCCCGCTCTCTTTCTCTTGTCGGCCGATCACTCATCGTTGACACCCTCGGAATTAGCAAGCTCCTATATCTCTCTACAGTTTTGTGTGTCCCAAAATGGGTAATTTCTAAGGTCAACGCTTTAATCTGGCCATTTTGTCTGGAGTTGTCGAATTGAAACGGTGAGCCGAGCGACCTGCCACCAATCTCTTAGCAGTGGCGGTCTCGGCATTTTGAATTTCCTGATCAAAGGTAAATCTCTTAAATTAGCCTCAGTAATTTCTAATCTAGATGATCGCGAATCAAAATCCTTTTATTTGGCCAGATATTTTCTAGGCTCTAGGCTTGCCTCCTGTCGCTCGGAGTGGAGCTCTCTTCGAGATAACTCCACCCCGCGTACACAGATCTTGACGCCCTATTATGAGAATGTTCTCTCGGCGCTCACCACTCTACGTGGGATTCTCTCCCGCACGGAGTGGTGCGATTTTGAATTTTCTTCCAAGAAATGTTATCAAACTCTCTTGAAGGAAACTCCACATCTCCAATTCTTCATCGCTTTTGGACTCCCTTCCTTCCGATTGACTTTAATCTTGACAAATTTTGGAATTTAGTGCGAGATGACTTTTCTGAAAATTATAAGAACGACATACTCTGGAAAATTGTACTTCGCGCTATTAAGGTCCGCGATTCTCTAAAGAATTGGGGATATATCGACTCAGATAAGTGCGCCTTCTGTTCCCGTAAAGAAACCATAGATCACTGTTTTCTCAATTGCCCCCGTATGAAATCTGTATGGACCCACTTTTCCCCTGTTATCTCCTCTATCCTTGGAACTAGATTTCTCCCATCCTGTACCTATGTTTTCTTTTTTCGTTGGACCCCCGCTAGTCCAAAACAGAATCGTATTGTCCGCTTTCTAATTAAGATAATTCTGTACAGCATCTGGAAATTTCGAAATAAATCTACCTTCCACAATGGGAATGACCCCCCTGAGGGTATAATTCGCTATGCCCTCAGCGAGACCAAAAACAGAATTGCTTGCGACTACTTTCGACTCTCGTTATCTAACTTTAGAAAAGCTTGGGAGTCCCCATCAATCTGTACAGTTGATAGAGACTCCTATAGAATACTTTTGTAAATAGATAACCTTAAGCTTTAGTTAACATTTGATTAAATCAACTTGGAGTTATTTACAACTTAGAATTAGCATTAAACAATCCTAGAGTTACATTAATATTAGTCTACGTTAGCCCTAGCCATACCAATATCATAGATTAAGCTTATATTAATATTAGACCTAACTATTTTGGAATTATTTATAACCTTACATTAATATTAGTAATATGTAATACTCGTAGATAATTAACAACTCTTGAACTTTGGAACTTTGGAATGTTTATTAATAATTAGTTGGGGCCAAGCCCACGTGCGTTAGCACTTTTATTTTGTAACTTATCTGGTTTGTTATGAATAAACCCTTTTCAAAACTTAAATTGGGCGAAGAACATGAGAAGACTGCTGACAGCTACTATAACCTGGGTGTTACCCAATTTACACTTGGAGATTACACCTCAGCCGCAGAGTCCCACAAGCGAGCACTTAACATCAGACAAAAGGTATTGGGCGAAGAACATGAGGAGACCGCTGATAGCTACTATAGCCTGTGGGCTACCCAGCATACACTTGGAGACCGCACCTCAGCCCCTGAGGTAGACCAGGGAGCACTTAACATGAGACAAAAGGTATTGGGCGAAAAATATAAAAAGGCCGTTAACAGCCACTATAATCTGGGGGTTACCCAATATATACCTAATATGTAAAAAAATTAAGTAGGTTGATAAATCCGTGTGGGGATTTTTCGATTTTCTTACTGTTTTCCTTGCAATTTTTCTGTCAAGTTTATCGATTTAACCTAAACCGATTCGTTTTAAGTAGGAGGCCATCGCGGAAGATGCACCTAGCTAAACGAAATTCTCTCACACGATATTTAAGGTTAATATCTTGGAAGTCTTTGGACCAAATTTTAAGGTAATCCGTATAGTCTACAGACCCTATTAATTCATTCAAAGAAGGCACATTGGCGTATACATGAATTAGCTTTTTTTTTCTCACATCTCATGAGACTCTAAGCAAATACATATTTTGCGGGTAACTTTCCAACGGTTATTAAGGCACCCGTGACAGACCTTAAGGGTTCTTTGGCTCAGTTCTGCCGTGTTAAAGACCAGAGTCAGTAATCCGGTTTGGTTTTTCCTGTGCAGGAAAATGTACAATAGGCGCCACAAGGCAGTTTTTAATTGGCGTTCAGTGATGTGGTGGACTTAGCCTAGGAACGAGGTTGAATTTTGGCATCGACTGTTTCAGGCTTGAAGTGCTGTGCCGCAAATAAGCGATAACCAGGCTTTTCACAGTTTACACTTATCTTCCGAATGAACTTTTGGCGAACAAAACAACCACACTTTCCTGACAAAAAAGGCTTTTGGAAGTTACTGCCACATATCTTTAATTTCCATAAGTCAAAAAAAACTTGCGGTCCATAGCATGGCTTTGGTGGTATATAGTTCAGAGGCAAAAAAACTTTAGAAGTTTGTTATCAGATGTGAGCGGGAGAAAACCTTGTAATCAAAGATCATCGCGTTCAAATACATATATTTATTGAGCGACTGTTGGGATAAAGTAGACATAGGAATGGAAAATGGAGAAATTTGGCTCGTGCATGCAGAGAAAGATATGAATTGCAGCGTCATTATGTGATGACTTTTGCAACCAGAAGTTTAATAAACGTAGGATTTTACTTAGTATTGGTTTTGTAGGAAGCCTGAGGTATGAGTTTATCATTCTGCAGAGTTGGATGGTTACCATCATTCTGGACTTCTCCGAGAAACGGTGTAAGTCACAAAGTGACTCATTCCTTGTCTGTTGACTTTGCTGCAGTACTTACACTAGTCCCCGCATTTCATCTGGCGATTTTAGTATTTCCATTTTGTCATGGCATCAATTTGTTCCTAAGTCTTAATCTCCACTAACTCTCCATGATAACAAACAATGAAAGGTACTCAACGGCGATTTTGCTTAAAACAGCAAGGCCTTCAATTCGTTCACTCTGAACCGTATATCCGGCCAGATTATAGGTCCGTGTAGCCTCTTGTTTCTACTGGCTTACGTATCCCGCAGTAAAACTTGATGGTAAAGGATCGAGTGTGAGCAGCGAAGATTGGCTAAACCACGAGCCTTTATCCGTTTCAGTGAGATTCTTTGGCCATTCCACTTCGAATTTCTTTACCTCGTGTGCTGACAGCCAGACTTTATTTTTTACTTTCGCGTGGACTCTTGGATCCTTGGACCCTTCTCCTTTTATCTTTCTGCATTCACATTATAGTTTTAACGTAGACAGATAGCAAAGATTTCCATATGCACCCGATATCAGGAGATGTTTACGCAATTAAAATTCAAGGAACAGGATGTTTTACCGCAAGAAACCCTACGGGAGTCATTTATGTTGACGTGTGATAATTGCCTATTGACACTTTGGCGGGAAAACGAATTCAGTTTGAAAATACGTTTTCGTAAATAATTCGCGAGCGTTTCAATATTTTACACTAATTTTTCTTGGAAACTATTCTTAAATTATTAATGATTAGTTTGGTATAAAAATGAAAAAATTGGTTTTCGAAGGTGAACCGCATCCTTAACATATCTTAGTATCTTTATTTCTTCAAAAACCCTTGTTTTCTGACCCGTGATCCAATGCGTAATCCGATCCTGGGTTTGTCGACGACGCTCAAATTCAACCACGCTTCGGCCGGCGATACAAAATTTTTGTCAGGAAGTAACGATAATCAAAACAAGAAGTTTCCCGGACGTTGGCAATCCAACTAAAAGTTTTCAAAAGGTTCTCCTTCCATTCGCTGTTATGATTGGTTCACAGAATATTATCGCTAGTTGATTGGATTCTCGGGAGAAGATTAACTCCTTCTTAAAGCATGGTCGGCAGGTTTCTCCTTGCGGCAGGATCGTAAGTAGTGGGTAAAGATGAGCCGATATGGGTTTCCCATCGATACGATACCGAGTAAGGCATTGATACTTTTCTTCGATATCGATACCGATACTGTGACGCCATGGAGCTAAATAGTAAGTCACGTGATTTGATTGACGAAATTTAAACCGTATTAGAGACGTACTTAAGTCGATCCTCGTGTTCGTCAATGAGTTCACTTTTGTAGCGCTCACACGCCACTACTTAGACTGGTACAATGCGGTGCTCATTGCCCAATCTCGAGCCCAAAGTCTTCTCGGCTCCTCGCCAGTGGTTACTTGTTGGTGTGATACAAGGCGCGGGCAGGTCACGTGCAATATCGAAAGCAAAGATACATTTTGCTAGTATCCTAACCCTAACCTAAAGTTTGTATAAAAGCGATCATAGCAGTAATGAACCCTCCTTATACATCGAATGCAAACATGGCGTCCAATTTGAATCGTCACTGTTTTGGACTCACCAGCCTCGTCTTCACGTGGAAACACAAAAGGATTACTACATGTGTGAGAGGCTAGTGAGTCCAGAACAATGGCAACTCAAATTGCACGCCATACTTGCATTCGGTGTATGTAGCAGTGGAACTGAGGCCTAAAAAGAATTCAGGCCCATGCGGAATTTGGTTCATTACTGCGAGGATCGCTTACACATATTTCATGAAACCGCAGAACCGTTTATGTTTTTGGTACAGTTTTGTTACTTGAGGCAGAAATTTTAAAATGTATGACTTTGTTTTTCAATGAATAAAGGCTGATAGTTTCTAAAGAAACTATCATATTTGTTTTTCAATGCAGACTTCAGACAATTGAAACCCATCTCATTGTAAGTTAATGTTTTCTACCCTGGCAGTTGCTGACTCATTCTTCATGCATAACTAAATAATTGGCTTGGACAGAAATTTGTTGACGAAAAGAATGAAGTCATAAAATTTCTGCAGTTTGTGGGTATTTCAAAGTTCCCAAACTTACGATTTTTCTTTTGTTTGAAACTCGTATGAGTAAAACTCCCACATCATGGTAATTTCTGATATTTCACAACCACAGATTAATTGGCCATGGAGTTTCGTATTATGTTCTGCCTATCAGACTTTATTTCTCCCTCCCTTATCAAGCAAATGAGTGTAAAATCTTAACTCCACTGATTTCATTGCTTTAGGATTCCCTTGGAGAAAATCCAGTGCACAAGGCTGCTCGCCGTGGAAGAAGTCAACGTTTGAGGTTGTTACAGGCATTTGGTGCTCCCTTAACCCTTAAACTCCCATAAGTGACCAAGACAGAATTTCTCCTTACAATATCAATAGAATATCAAGCAGACAAGTGATGAGAATAAGGAGAAAAAGAAAATCGGGGGATTATCAGTTGATCTAATACCAAATTCTCCAACTAACATCATAAGAAGAATTACTTTTGAGATCTTGGGAGTGAAAGGGTAAAGGTATTTAGCACCATGCTCACATTTAAAGATGACTCTTAAATTCCAAGGTTTCGTGTTTGACAGAGCTGTCAATAAGAGCTTACCAGAACCTCTTGGCAGTCCGCCATTTCTTGCCAGCTTCTTTTCCCCTCATTACACTATCAGTCCCGGAGGAAAGTTGTACAAAATTGTTGAAATAACAAAACAGTTTGTACAGGACATTCTGTGTTTTTGAGCTGGATGCATTTACCCTTAGCAAGTTTAGACAAATGATTAAATTGCACGTTAAGAGTTTGAGTTGAGGTTCTTGTGGACGTTAGCAAAGGCTTGGCAAATTTTAACTGAATAGTCCCTAATCATGTGCGTAATTTGATGAAATAACGATGGTGTTTACGATACCCTGGCCACCAACTGGCTTTTACTTGTTATCAACTTTCAAACTTATTGACAGCACTGGTTTGAGCAAGTGAACCTTTCACCCTTGTACCCCTTCGGCTTACAGAAAGTCATTTCAATTTGGCGCTATCTTAAGATACTACTTGACTCGCTGATATGCACCTGTCTGACATACAAGTGTTTCTATTCCCATCACCTGTTTGCTGAAAAATTTACTTTAATTGTAAGAAGTTCAATGCTCGACTCCATATCTATATAAGCTGTTTAATCTGACTCGTACAATCTGGTTGACTAAAAGGAAAACAATATTACTGAATAAAGAAAACGAAACGGAACGAAACAAAATAACAGTTACAAGATTTGTAAGTCTGAGACAAACGACATCTGCGAAAACCCAAAACTTTACTCACACGCTCGCGAGGGTGTCCAGACCATAATATACATATCTAACCCAGTACCGCGCAGTTAGGGTAAAACTAAATATGACGTATTTTAATCAGCAAGAGAATTTACTCGTTAATCACATCTCTGCGCGAAAAAGTTAACCTTCAGGTACAGTATAAGACAGTTTTCATATTAAATGGAGCATAACCAACCTCTGTTATCTTTCAGTACTTTTAACATGTACCGGCAAACACCCAGTGACGTTGCCTCCATGCCTGGGTTTAAACAAAGAGTTCAGTTCTCGAGAAATCCCAGCCCTGCTACAGGTAAACACTTTCTTGGTCATTCATACCATAATGGTGATCTGTTAATGAAAATAGATGTGTAGGAGCAACTAGATGTAGGTCACTCAATTTTGCTTCTTTACACTTTATCTTTATAGTAGTTTTATCCCATTTATTTCTTCATAATTGAGGAATTATCTTCTTAAATTCCAGTGTTCAGTCAGAGAAAAAGTAAAAGATTACTTGATGATGGAGACTACCCAGAGCAAGTAAAAAGACCCAGAAATGGTTGGTATTTTCTCACAGGACTATCACTATTCTAAATTTACCTTGTTCAGTGATGAGTTGAAACAAAGTATTTAAATTTACCGCCATACCTTACGAATATTCGTATCAATAAAATCCCCTGATGAGTGGGTAATCACGAAACAGGCTTGTAGGAATGAAAACGTAGTCTTAATATTTTCCTAACCCAAGGTATATCTATAAATATAGAAAAGTGCGAAGATTACGCTTTGATCCCTACAAGCCTGTTTCGTGATTGCTTACTCTTCAGGGGATCTTCCCCTGATGGGTGAACAATCCTGAAACAGGCTTGTAGGGATAAAAGTGTAGTCTTTGTATTTTTCTAACTAAACATATATATGATTGCACTCTACTTTTATGTATATACAGTTTATGTATGTATAACATCTACAGGACTGTTTCGGCCCTCTGGGCCTCATCAGTGCAATGCTGATTCTAGGATGGAAGTAACGCCATATAGCCACCCCTAATGATTCCACATTTGTGGTTTCATCTAGGCCATGCCAGAGTGCTCAAACTAGTAACTAGTGAGCATGGCGCAATTTCATGACCTAACGCATCCTTAAAGAGTGCTCAATTTGGACTCGAAAGCAAAGATTTGTAATGCCAAAGAGCTATATATAGTCAGGGCTTCATCAGTACAAAGTTGTGCAAACTAAGGCTAGTTAAATTTATACAATAGGCTGCTAAGGTTTTTTAATGGTAAGTTAACGAACCTTCGGCGAAGTGGATCCGAACTCTTCAAAACTAAATTTAACACTTTTTCCCTCATTAGCTGCAGAATGACGCGAATGATCGACCCAATGAAGAGCGATCTACTGACACAAGACCGAACAGCAAAACTAAGTTTAATTTCTTGTTGATTTATTAAAAGTAATGTACATTAATCGTGATAACTAGTAATCATCGAAGACAAGTAAAGTGCATTTGATCTTTAGTAAAAGTTTTTTTATTGTACTGATTGCGCAGAAATATTCAGGGAAAGTGGATTGTGGGGTGCTTTTGGTCAGTGTCATAAACCAGTTGCAACTTGAACACAACAATAAGGTTTAATAGTTCAACATCTTAGTACTGCACTTGATACAATGGCAGTGACCAAAAAAACTAATAGGACAACATTGAAAAAACCAATATATCATGTTTAACAGTGGCATACTAAGTTGGAATTCAATGAGAAACTTGCGTAACTCAATATGTCAGTGGATTTTGTGGTCTACCGTTTAAAAATTACTTTTGAACGAGATGAGTGAACTACTTGATATTTACCGAGCTGTAAGTAAGTTCTATACAGCTTCGTAATTTCTCCATGTAGAGTCTTTAGATAAGCTGATGTAAGGTGATACTTCACCGTGATAACATTTGTTATTTCACAGCTGTGCAAGCAAAGATCCGTCTCCATGGCAACATGCCTGACATGGCTTTCTTCCACTTAGCCAGAGTGCGCAAGAAAGGCGAATACTGCCAGGTTAAGAAAATTTCAAATTTATTTTCGACCCAGTCGAGATCGCAACCGGTCACTTTCACGATACGTGAGGGGTAAAATGCGTGTTTTGTTGCTTTTGCTGCTCTTGAATTGTGGAGCATTTCTTTTCCAAGGAAAACGTAGGTGAATAGAATAGTTAAAAAGTTCTTATTAGAAGAAATTTGATTAACGGGAGTTTGTAAACACAAAAAATGATGTTACCCTAATAGATTGGAATCGCTAATTAAGAAAGAAGCCGATCCGAATTTAAAAGTGAAACATTTAAATTAGAATAAACTAAGTGAGTTACAAAATACAAAAAAGTCTTCAGTATTGTTTGTGGTAAAAGAGCTCGACTACTGGTGAATTACAAATTGTAATTTCCTCTTATCTTTCATTTTTTCAGTTTGGTGGGTCAGTAGGACAAACAAAGCCATCAGGTTAGATTGAAAGCTCTTGATAACTTTAGTTCTATAATTTACCGGTATTTCTCGTGGTATGAAACTGAAGGCCTGTCTAAAAGGGAGACTTCCTAACGAAAGAAAGAAATCGGTTTTAAATTTTTTTCTTTACTTTGCGTCTGTTATGTTGTCGTCAAACCTCAGTTCGGTTCCATCAAAACTTTGTTGAGCTTGGCATAAAAGGGGAAAAAGCAGTTACTATGATAAACGGATGCGAAAATTGATCAGTCTCTTCCTCCCCTTCTACTCATATGTCATGACATATGTCATGACATCTACTCATATGTCATGACATGTCATGACATGTCATGATATGTCATATGTCATATGTCATATGACATATGTCATGTCATATGTCATATGTCATATCTCACATGTCACATGTCACATGTCATATGTCATATATCATGTCATATGTCATATATCATGTCATATGTCATATATCATGTCATATGTCATATATCATGTCATATGTCATATGTCATGTCATATGTCATATGTCATGTCATATGTCATATGTCATATGTCATATGTCATATGTCATATGTCATATGTCATATGTCATATGTCATGTCATATGTCATATGTCATGTCATATGTCATATGTCATATGTCATATGTCATATGTCATATGTCACATGTCACATGTCATGTCATATGTCACATGTCACATGTCACATGTCACATGTCACATGTCACATGTCACATGTCACATGTCACATGTCACGTGTCACATGTCACATGTCACATGTTACATGTCATATGTCATGTGACATGTCATATGTCATGTGATATGTCACATGTCACATATCACATGTCATATGTCATATGTCATGTACTCATTTGTCTTATTCAATAGTTAAATGATGCTATCTCGCACTTTTTAATGATGCTTATCCTATCTCGTACTTTTTCCATTACATTTTGAAAACGTTTCTTTCGCTTCTTAGTCACTTATGTAAAGGAATTCTAAAGCCAGTTGTTAAAAGGGTCTTACAGAGTGATTGATTGGTAAAAATTTATGAATGAAACTTTCAGTGATTCCTGGGAGAGGGAAGGTGGCCAAAATTACTGTGAAATGTTTGAGATATGGTTGATGTAGTCTGATGTAATGAGGCCCAGCAAATGAAATGAGATTTGTTGCTTTCAAGGGGAGAACACGTGCTTTTGCATTTTTAAGAAACGAACCAATTCTTATTAATTTATGTTTGTAAATTCGTAAAATTAAAACTATCTTATGGTTTAGCCGAGTTCGTTAAAATCATTTTGACGATCATATTCATTGAATTATATTTTTCAGTTTATCGCGTGATAGTTAAAACTGTACGCGACAATTTTGCCGGCACTGATACTGTAATTCGGATAGGTAATAATGATAATAAAAACTTTATTTACCGATGTTGACTCATTGTAGTTAGGAACTAATAAAATTGTGCCCCTCCGGCTCCCTTGGTAATGATGATGAAAACTACTATAATGATAACGATAATGATATCACAGATGATAATGATGATAACAACGATTACAGTGAGAATGATGATGGTGCTGCCCATAGCGATTTAAGATGCTGATGGTGATCATGATTGATCATATATCCATGCTACAGAATAAGATACTGAGGGTGATCATGATTGATCATATATCCATGATACAGAATAAGATGCTGATGGTGATGATGATTGATCATATATCCATGCTACAGAACAAGATACTGATGGTGATCATGATTGATCATATATCCATGCTACAGAATAAGATGCTGATGGTGATCATGATTGATCATATATCCATGCTACAGAATAAGATACTGATGGTGATCATGATTGATCATATATCCATGCTACAGAATAAGCTGTGCTTCTACAATCAAATAAAATGAAAAAAAAATTACTAAAAAATATGATGTTTCAGGAAAATATGATCTTTGCAATTAAGAATATATAGGATTTTTTTTTTTTATTACAGCTCAACTGCGACTGAGGATCATGTCTTTACTTAGATGTTTTCTGCAGGCAGAGATAACATACAGTTTATATTCTCTGTATGCGGGTCAAAATATGATTTATTTCATTTAATTGTGATTAGATTCTGCAACCGGAAGGCTCCTTTGCTCCTTTTCTGCAATTTCTTTAACTGCGGGTGACTTGCAAGGATCTCTCCACTTGAAGCTGTACTTTGCTACTTGTCACGAGTTTACACTTTACTGAATTAAAATGTAATATAACATGCCTCGGGAGAACATTATTTCATATCAACTGCAGGGTACACTGAGTTACATGTTTGTTTCATGATAAGTTTTTTACCGATGAGAAGTTGTACACAAACTTCCTCGTTCTTAAAATAAGGTGTTATTTTTTTATTCATGTTTTTAGTACTGACCTCATTGATATTCACGACGACATTGACATTGGATACATCAAAGGAATGGACATTAAAAGAAATAATGATGGGTTACTTCCTAATTGGAAACTTGACAAGGTAATTAAGGGGGAGGAGATAATGAAAATTACCTTCAAAACTGAGAACAGTTAAGTTTAGAATTTGAAGTCTGAAAAATGATATAAACACTTGAGAATCCGTCATAGGATGAGGATCGAGGATCGAGGAGTGAACAAAGAGAATAATGCCCAATGAAATGAAGCACATGACCGGTTATTATTTGTCGCTTGGGGAAGAGGGAAGTCAGAGGATTTTTGTTGTGTCATAATACAATTTACCTGATTCTCCCGCAAGGCTTCGTTATCATCTCCCCTTATTGGCAGTTAATTGTCAATCAATTTTCTATAGTCCCTCCTTTATACTCAGGAGGCGACGACTGTTCCCCCTCCGCGCCCCACCCCCCCTGAAAAGTATGTGATCCTCTCCAAAATCTTCCGACCCTCCGCCCGCCAGGCGATGAATTATGGCTGAAAAAAGAAACTGTAAAAGCGCCCAAGAAACAGACAGAGAAGATATAAATAATTCAAGCTAAAATTTTCAAGACACATTTATAGCAATAATTAACGCTATAATTATTCATGGTAAGCCCAAACATTCTATTTAAAAATAAAAACAAATTGCGAGGAGTGTTTAATTCTCTTATTTGCATCCAGCGCTAAATTAAGAGAAAGGCTTGCTTTTTCTCGTCCAAAAACCCTTTATATTGTCTTCTTTTTTGGTGTCTAGTTATCGAGCTATTAATCTGCTAAAGAATATTAAATTCTCCTTTCGAGATTTCAACAGATGACAAGTAATCGTTCTCGTATACGCAACGAAAGAAGCTGCAAAAATCAAGTCTGATAAAAGTCTGTCACAAGCTTTACTTTCACAGCCACTTCATTTATTAAATAAGTGCCATATCTTTTATCCATCAAATTCTTTCCTTTCATATAATGTGGTTAAGAAATATCTGCCTGTCGTAAAGTGTCTTCCATCTTAGATCATCATCAAAGTCGACGGTGCAGTTGACAGCATCTTCTATTATCGTGCCCAGGTCTCCACTGACAAGTGGGTTAAATTACCCCGTAAGTAACAGAAGTAACTGACTTCGGTGGCTCCACAACATTCTAAGTTGTCCCGCAGCGCTATTGTGCACACTTATTCGGACACATTGCTCAACAAGCTAAAACAAGAAATGTTGAACACCGGTCGCAGAGTTGTTCATACCTTTAAATTGGTTTTTCTTTGCAGTTTGCATTTCCGAATTTGTAGATTAAGATCGTCATTCAGGGGATGAAACAGGGAGAGATCTTTTTAGAACCTCGTATACTTAGCTCTTACCTTTAAGCTCGTAGGAAAAGCATCTTGAATTAATCGTAACGTTAGTTTGCCCACCCGACGATACTAATAGTTTAGTTGTATAGGGATTTTTTTCCCTGATCATCCGTGGAATTAAGATCCAAAACATGTTTGATGTCAGTCAAAGAATTCAACAGGACTATGTAGTTCATTGTTTCGATTCACTTTACTGTTTTCTCACGATAGTAGTTATTTCCCCTACTATAAATAATTCTACATTGTGTTTCAGTCTCTCGCCGGAATGGTTCGCCAAATGCCCAAGGCTTCTGCGGTGGTGAGTGCGTCTTTATGTAATAACTGTATGTGTGAATAGTTATTTGTGCATCTTTTTCACTTAGGCCCTGTTTACAAGCAGGTAGGGTAGCCCGAGTGTTAGGGTTACCCTAGCTGGAGGGTAACCCTAACGCTCCCACGGCTTTCGGAAAAAATTGTCATGTGAAACCCAGTTAATTTGTACAATAGAAGAAATTGCTCGTTCCCTTGAACAAACTGATTTAATAATCATGGATTTTTCGAAAGCTTTCGACTCGGTTCAGCACCAGCGCCTCCTATTGAAACTGTGCTACAATGGCATACATGGTATTCTTAACACCTGGCTAACGCAATGGCTTACATACCGAAGCCAGTCACGGTTGTCGTTGATGGGTACAGTTCTCCAAAAGTGCCAGTTCTTTCAGGAGTCCCCCAGGGGACGGTTGTTGGCTTCTCCTATATATTAAAGACCTCGGAGAAAACTGTACCTCTAGGATGCGTCTTTTTGCTGATGATACTTTGATCTACAGCACTATTGAGTCCCATAACGATGCCACTAAACTGCAGTTAGATATAACAGCGCTTCAGGAATGGTCTCAGAAATGGCAAATGAAATTTAACCCCGACAAATGCCACGTCTTAACAATATCGAGGAAACAAAATCCTGTAGAGTCTAGATACGTCCTTATGGGGAAAGTTTTAGACTCAGTCACCCGCCACTCTTATCTATGCGTAAAATTGTCCAGAAACCTCGATTGGGGCCAGCATGTAAATAACAAAGTCACGAAGGCCAACCAATCACTTGGTTTTCTCCGACGAAATCTAAGCAGCTGCCCCGAAGGCGTGAAAGAGGCGGCCTACAAAGCCCTTGTGAGGCCTCACGTGGAATACACCAGCTCGGTTTGGGACCCACACCTAAAGAAACATGTCAAACAGATTGAGGGGGTGCAAAGAAGAGACGCGCGCCTCGTTAAAAACTTTTACACACGTGAACCAGGAACAGTCACAAATTTATTGAATGAATTAAACTGGATACCCTTGGAGGTACGAAGAATAATCTCGCGGCTAACCTTATTCCACAAAGCAATTTATAGTGATGGCGGCCTGGCCCTTCCAAACTATCTTATGACGTAGCAGACTTTTAAGAAACTCTCAGAACAAGTTTATCGAACTACAGCCACATATCGAGACTTATAGAAATAGCTTTTTTTGTAGAACTGTGAAGGACTGGAACCCATTACCGAACGATTTTGTTAGTATTAAGTCCGCAGGTCTTTTTAAAAAGACCTTATCTGAGTATTTTATTTGATGTCAACTTCTTAATATTGTATATAATTGATGCTGTGTAATTTTTTTTGTACGTTTTGACTTTTAATGCATGAAATTTCCCAATTTATTTAGATATGTTGCGTTATGGCAAACTCTTTGCAGGACTAAAGATTTTTGAATAAAGGTTGAATAAACAGTTCCTGTGCAAAGGAATACTTCATTGACGTAGTTCAGAAGTATTAAAGGAGAAAAATATCGGTGAAATTTCTAATGAAAACGGAAAGTAAGGGTGTTCCGATGACTCACCCGCGGTCGTGATTTCAGGTATTTTACACTATATATTCACTGCCAGCTTCAATATGACGTTATTTCTAGCCTCGGGTTAAAAAGTTATTCTGGGATAGCAGATATTGTCTCAATATGTCCAATCTGTATGTTGTATCTTTGAAATCCTACAGTGCCAATAAACTTTGTTGTTTTTGTTGTTGTTCAGCGTTCATAAACTCAAAAAATCAATAGAACCAACTGAGAAGATAATTGAGGCCTTTTAAGATCATGCAATATATATTTCTGTTCGAAAAGAAGACTTTTAGTTACATCATGATTATCATATTTATGTCGAACCAATTAATAATGAGTATAGGAAGCCTATTTTACCGGTCGCTTTTTTCAATCACTCTTCCCATGAAAGAAATAGATTACTGACGTAATTTCAAAAGTTACCTCAAATGTTAAAGGAAATATGAAACGATGAAGGACCCATATATATATTTACATACATATTGAATGATCGTTTCTTTCAAACCCTACACGCTTAGTTTAAAATTTACTTCCTGGGGAAACAAGACTTTTATGGCGTAATTTCGAATAGCTAAAGCAGCGAGTAAAAGGCAAGGATTACTTTATTTTTTCGATGTTGGAAAACGTTGATCCATATCATTTCCTGTACGTGGATACAGAGCTTGAAGTAGCTGTGGATAGGAAGCCATTTCAGTGACGAAGTTCGAGCGAGAAATTAACCACACGTGGGAGTAGATTAAAAGCTCTCCAAAGTATCACGTTGCTAAGTTACGGGTTTGCTAAGCGAAGTTTGTTTAATTTGCGGTTTTTCTTTTAACTACGTCTTTCTTTTTTACCTATTTTATTTTTCTTCCTTTTTCTTTCTTTTTTTTCTTTTTTTTTTTTTTACGGTTACTTTCCGCCTACCTAAACGTCTTTCAAAATTAAATCAAAATGAAATCAAACTGAAAGCCAGAAAACAAACGATTCGCCAACCATTACTCTTTTAATTCAACGCTTTGACATGTTTTATCTCGGGTTTAGCTGAAGCAGAAGAGCATGATAAAAAAACACCAAACAATTGCATGAAAAGAAATGAAAAAAACACGCTAAAAAGCATTAAGACAGTTACAAAGGGAATGATCCAAAAATGCAACTTTTAAAGTCTTTTTCCGCGCAAAGATTTCGAGCTACCCTACGGTTTATGTAACTTGAAAATTTGGAAAAGTTTTCAAGCTCATTGTCTGCAATTAAATCGTTTCTCTATCGATCTCCTTCCTTCTTTGTTCAGTTCATTACACTGTATTTTAACTATGACATCCCATTTCGCATCTATTTATAATTCACAACCTGTTGTCAAAATGTGTCCTATGATCTGGTGAAAAAGTACATCGCCGAGCGATTTGCTGAAGCCAAAAAATAGAGGACGAGTTGAAACCTTAATAAGCCGCCGACTCTCCGACGACGCGTCGAAACTGACCCATCTATACAGAGAAAGAAAACCGCTGAAACTAATTATTTGCTTAGTAAATAGTCACATTGTAGGTTAGAATTTAGATATAAGGGAACTTTAGCATCACGTTTACGGCAAACAGCGAACCTTAGGAGGTCACGTGACCACCGCTTTGCCGTCGCGTTTGTAGTTTGCGGTTCCAGTTTCGACGGGAAGAAGGCGCTCAAGCCATAACTTGTGACTTACGGGAAGGTTTTTTGGCCGCTTAACGGAACCAACTTACTTTTGACACTCTTAGTAAGAATTTTCTACCTTTTATGGATGCAACTGTCGTTTTCTGTGATTAAAAACAATGTATTTTGCATGATCTAAATGGAAGAAAGTCGAGTGGGGAAAGAGGTTGAAAACAAAATGGCGGCTCGAAGTTCTTAAAATTGCGCATGCAAAGAAGCACAGTTATGGAGTTCTAAATCAATGTATGCCTTCTTCTATTTCTACAAAATGCCTTTAAGATGGCCAAGACGTGATGCTGGCGACCGAAGTGGCCCAGCGAAGGCCAAAGTATCCCGCTGATTATGAGGAAATTGCGAGGGTACTTCCCCCTATTTTTTCGGGGGCCAAAAAACCCATTGTGCTCTCAGGGCGAGCATATAGAGAAAGGATGAATGGCCTTATCTCAAAATACCTTGAAGAAAATAAAAAGGCTCTTAAAAGGTAGGCATTTCCCGCCAAAAGACGTCCACGCCATGCTAAATTCAATTTTGGTGACGACGGCAAACGTGAAACCTCAAACCGCCAGCAGCCGTTTGTCGTTCGCAGTAAGTGCGATGCTAAAGGTCCCTATTGATCAACCTTCGATTATCGTTCAAAAGCAGAGTGAAAGTACTCTGCACGAACGTTTGAGCCTGTGGAGACAGGAGATACCCAGCGGTCTATTGCCATTCAATCGAAAAATGCCTGGATGTTTACGGAAACCTACATGCTAGTCACCTAACTACTACAACCCTTTCATTACTTTCGTAATTCACAAGCTTTAATGAGAATTGAGACTGTTTCATTTCAGAGGTAAGCACCCAGATAAATGGGAAAGACACACTGTGGTGAATAAAGGAGGTAACTTTCTTAAGAAAATCTGGTGATGCGTTGATGGGGTAACAAGGTAATTTGGTTTCATCAACTAAGTTGATAATGCAAATTGGCCATTGTAAAGAGTTTAAAAGCTGACGTTTCGAGCGTTAGCCCTTCGTCAGATTGAAGGGCTAACGCTCTGACGAAAGGCTAACGAACGAAACGTCAGCTTTTTTGGCCAAATTACATTATCAACTTGGTTGGTATCATATCAAACTCACGGGTTACAAATAGTCTCTTACTGAATTTCGTGACCACGCCCACTTCATCGGCTCACTCAAATCGAGTGCGTTTTTGGATGTTATATCATCTTGCCGACTCTCTGTATAAAATGTTAACAATATACCACCGAAATATTGAACTATAATATCATGGCTTTCCATTTTGTGTATTTTTGTACTACAAAGTAAATTTTTTCCCTCGTCATTTTCACCTTTTCCCGAGCGAGTCCGTCAAAATTAAGAAGGCGTTCGTGGTCAAAACAAGACCGAGCAAGGAGTCTTGGGCGATTTCTCTCTTACGCAAGCGCAAATTGAAAATGTACCGCCAAAATCAAAGAGAGGAACAAATTTCCTTTGTTTTGATATGTAAATTGTCGAACAAGGAGCAGATTGAACCTCGTCAAATGGCTAGTCAAAACAACCACACCTTCCTCCTTTTGCTCGTTTCCTGTTTTATAAGCTTGAATGCAGTGGGAGAAGAATAGGGTAGCTTGGAAAGCGCTTCGGGTATTAATTTACCATCGTTTACTTACGAGATAAAGAAGTAAGATTTGTAAAGTCATTTTCCGAATGAGTCGGAATAAATACATTTTTTTCAGGTTAGATTGCTGTTTTTACTCTAAACGTCGTCTAATAAATTTTTGTTGTAGCCTACTAATCTTGCAATTTCGAAGGAAAATATTCAGATACTTCACCGTCCCCGAAGGGTCTCCACTCATCGAAGCGTGTACTGTAGCCAATGTAGTGAATTTTCAGTCTCTTATTGGGTTTGTCAACCTCCGTGACTTCAACATCATAAAATTTTGTATCTTTTGTCTCTGAAATGACCTTTTTAACAGGGGTGTATGCTGAGTATTCGTTGCAGAATCGCTTTGGTTCTCTTATCTCTCTCTTTGGCTTGTCCGCCATTTTGAAAATTTGCTCAGGAGGGCATCTGGGTTAGCGTCCGCGCCAGGCTGGAACCGACAAAACAAATGTCCATCTCAGTGAGGAAACAGTTTGATGTTATCAGACATAGCGGTGGCCTCTTAAGCTAGTTGTTTTCAAATTTCAGCAGGTTAGGAAGACCTCGTTATACTGGAAACGAACTTGGTGTTTATATTGTCTCTGTGCCTTTTCGATGATGGTGATAAATTTTTTTTCAGTCCGGAGATAAATTTCAGACAGTTTACATTAACTTACGTTAACTGGGGAAAAAACCGCTTTCGGTTTCCGAACTGAAAAGGTCAGCGTTAAAAATAGAGAAAACAAAAGAATGTCGTTATGGCAACAGCTTCGTGACCTCATGCTCATTTGTCATGCTGTAAGGTTACTAGGCGGAAAGAATATTTGGGCCGCGAAGCAACAAGACAACAGATCGAGAGTACCGTCCAGCTTGGATTAAGCTGAACTGTGTGATCTAATCGAAGATTTAAAGGACTTCTTGTTTCTCGAAGGGAACTTCAAGTAAGTACAATACGAGAGGTATGTTGAAATATGTCATCAAGCTGTACTACTTTAAATGTGATACGGTTCCGCTGAGTGGCTAAGCGGAATCACAATATCACTGAAATGAGCCGAGGGAAAATACTACGTAGTTCGTTAAATGTCCGCGCGTATTACATGTCAAATCATCTAATAAGGTTGTATGTATCGACGATGCACAGGGTGCATTGATGTTCAATATATGAAAACTTAGGAAGCAGTTAGCGCTGATTTATGTTCAATATCTTTGCTTTTTGAGTAATTTCACTTAGCATGCAAGTATGCAACACAACATTGAAATAGTTGCATCGGTATTTTGTACGCAAAGGGCTATCCCAACAAGACGCCGAAGGATATCAAACATTTCAATGCCCTCGGTAGACTTTTTCAATGTGTTTTGAAGATATAACAAAGGGACTTCTTTATCGAAACTGACTTAAAACTGATCATGTAATAAGGCGGTTTTTAAATCAACAAACAGTGTTAAAAATAGAGAAAACAAAAGGATTCATCAACTATAACAGCAGCTTCATGACCACATTGTGTTTTAATGTTTTGGCATTCAGGGTTACTGAGCGGAAAGAATTTTTCAACAAGACTGCAAAGGAACAAGACCACAGATCGAAAGTACCGTTCTGCTTGGATTTTAAAAGTTCTGAAATGTGCTATCTGACCGAAGATGTACAAGGCTCCTCTTTTTGAGGCCAAATTCGAAGTATTGAAGCTATAATACGAGAGGCGAGTGAAAAAATTTGATCAAGCGGTATTAATCAAATGCGATGTGATCCTGCGAGGTAGCTGATCGGAATTACAAAATTAGTCAAAGATGCTGAGGAATTATGTTTCTCTGGCTTTAACCAAGTGGACGCCTTGGGAAATTAGAAATTCTATGCTCTCAGTGAGCTTTTAGCATTAAATTTACTGGAAAGGGCTTTATATTCCAACTTAATCAGTCACAGGGTGGTTGGGGGGAAATAGGAAAAAATCTTTGAAAACCTTAAAACTGCAAAAAAAAAAAAACAAAACAAAAAAAAAATTCAATCAAAAGCGAAAACCGCATGAAAAACTGATAAATTTTCCCATTCCTGAAAAATCCCTGTCGATCCGATACAGTGATGACAAGTGAAGCATAAAGAGTAAACTTAGATTATTTCATCACAGTATTTAAGGCTGCCATGGACTTGCATGAAGCTCAGGTGGTGCGGCCTGCGACTGCGGTGCATTATCTTTACAATTCCCAAAATGGCGGTCTTACCATGTGGTTGCGGCGTTTCGAAGAGAAAAGTTCAAGTCCATTTTTTCCCTACTGCCATATATACGGACTAGAGTGACTGAGAATTCAAAGATGAACCCTTCCACAATAACTCGAGGCTACTGATTTTTTTAATAATTATACAATTTATATTCTTGTATTTTTGCGGTAAGGATGAAAGGATGCAAATCCCTGTGAGTCGCACTTCATTCTCTTATTTCTTTTCTTACTATTCCTTTCTTCTATTTGACCAAAAAGTACACCTAATTACTTCTCATAGATAGAAGTAATCATGGAGTGTATCACACTTCAGCGCACCTCTTGCTGTTTTCTCGGAATTTTTTCTTGCAAAGCTGGGTGCTGTAATTGTTTGCTCGCGCGAAGTTGGTAATATAGCCTTACTATATCGTAGAAACTGACAGATTTGACTAGAAATTGTTCCTCTCCGACTTTACATAGGCAACAATGAACAAAAGATCGCATTTTGGCAGTACCTGGAATTCCCCAGGTAAGATAGCACAGAAAATAAGCTCAAACGAAACAAAGGAAAGCAGCGTCAAAAAAGACCAGCTAAAAGAAAGTTGTTTTCTAGGGCAAGCACTTTCATCCTCTCACCCGGAGATCACATGGAAATGTGATTGAAGCGACATTAGAGCCAGAACGCAGCTCGGTCGCGGACCCTCTTGTCTTCTATACTAGTATCTGCTTAAATTGTTGGCTTTAGTTCGGACGCTCCCTCTCGAGTGGTCTTTGCGGGCTCACATTTCGAAAAGCAGCTGGTAATGGAGCCCAGTTAAATTAATAACATTCTTCCAAACGTCCACTATAGAATTGCAATTTTGCGGTCGCAAAAGAATATAGTCTGGAAACTTCCATCGAAAATCCCTAATCTAATATTTCCATTCGCGAACTAAGACTTGAATGTTTGGAGATTCTGTTCCTTCTTGAAGTCCTTGAGGTTCTTCTGCTGCCGGCGCGTGAAGCACGTTGGGAGCCATAGTTCACAAACTGATCAGCCAAAGTGCTTCACAAAGCAAGATGTAAAGTGACCTTTCTTTAAAAAATCAAAAGGAAAAATTTTTAAAGAGAACCCATCCATCATGAATAGCATGGAACTTATGGAATTAACATTTAGCTTTGTGTGTTTTTTATTTTATCAGGCTTAACTGGCGAAGGCTTAAATAAATCGATGAATTGAGCAGGATTCCGCGAGACGTGGTCGTTGAGTAGAATGGCTTTACAACCTTTCACAAACGAGCAATTGAATTACCTCAAGTTTATCTTCGTCGTGTTCAATGAAATCCCCAAGGCATTACGCCAAGCTTTCAAACAGATGTGGAACAATACTTTCGTGTCACTGCCCGGTTTCCAGCCCTGGGATGACTCTAATGCAGTACGTAACTTGTTCTTAAGTACTGAGGGTGGAGGAAACAAGGTCCCCACACATCTCTCCTATGATGAATGGGATTGTACAGCCCTGTTCCAGGCCACCATCTATGCACGGTCCTTTGCTGTGCCAGACAGCAAAGGCCATCACAGGATACTCCATGACTTGTACTTGAAGCCCTGTAAGTTACCACGTGGTACTTTTTATTCTTCTGTAGTTAGCCCCACTGGAAATAAAGCAGAAACCTTTGCATTGGCAATCGATCAGCTTCGATTGTTGAGAAATTCACTCTGTCATTTAAATAAATCCGAATTGGACAAAAAAACATTCGATCAATACATTCAACTCGCTAAAGACGCGATCAAAGCCCTAGGAGTTAGCACTAGCCCCATTGATGCTGTTGGAAGTTTGACTGAGTCTGACTTTCCTACCGAGAAAGTTCGGAAGTTAGAAAATGACTTCAGAACAGAGCTTCAAAAAGAAAACGAATTCCTCAGAGAAGTTAAGGATGACTTGCAGCTTATACAGAAATCTCATCAGGAAGGTGCTGAGGACGTAAGGAAAACAATCAAATCTACAAATGCTGCCACCCAAGAAAAGATTGAAACCAAGTTTGCCGAGTTTCAAGCTCAAAGCAGAATTGTCAGGGAAGATGTTAAAGATGAGCTACAGAACCTACAGAGATCGCAAAAACAAGACACCGAGAACCTGAAAGAGGCAATCGCTGCTAGTCAAGGAAGGATTGTTGAGAATATTGCCGAGTTAAGCCAAGATGTGAAAGACCTAAGGAAGGAGCAAATTCCAGGTAAATGACAGCTGATCTGATCACAATTTGAACCACGTGTTTTCAGGGTTCAATTTGACGATTTGGTGATGCTTAATACCTTTTTTCACATTACTCACGATTTAGTGTCCTTCACAGACGTCTTGTTTCCTTGGCACATAATGCCAAGAGAAAACAAGTTTAGTTACGAGGCAAAAGGGAAATGCGTGAAAAACTACTCAGAATTTCATTTCTCAACATTTTAAGGTTTTATATACACTTTCATAAGACAGTAATACTGCATCATCTAATTCATCCATTTCTATGGCGTTTATCAGCGCAAGAAAGAGGGTGACCTGTGAAAAAGAGACCGGAAGTCACATGAAGTCTGGATTTCAAGTTCATTTCAATCTTTACTACTGAATAACGCATTTGCGCCACATGTTAAATGATTAAATGTGCATAAAAAGAACAAACATAAAATCTACTAGACTGATGCCTCTTCCATGCTAATGCCATCACAAGCTACAGAATAGAGCACAGTTGAGTATTATCTATTTGTTTGGTTTTGTGTTTTCTTTTTCTTTCTCTTGTACCAATACAAATTTTAAGTGCATACTAAATTATCATGTCAAAGGCGCTTCTTTAATTATATTTTTTGCCTAAAACAAACCTTCCTTGTAGGATTTATACCATGCGCTTTACGACTTCATCTTCCTCCCAACTTTACTGGCCGTGGCAAAGAATGTGAAGAGATTATTGGTCACGTGACTTCGGAGTCGACCCGTCTCGTATCAGTCTGGGGGTCACCAGGGTTTGGAAAGACGTCTACCGCAATCGTTGTTGGTCACCAACTTCAAAATCGCGGGCTACCTGTCTACTTTATCTCACTGCGTGGGCTTAAGTCAAAAGGTGATTTAACCTCAAAGCTACTCAGCCACTTTCGAACCGGAGAATCGGAAAATCAGAATTTGACACCTGCCGATGAAATTGGTTTCATTTTTAAAAGGCTATCGGATCCATGCGTGTTGATTCTCGATAATGCCGATGATTTGCTTGAATGTGGTGAGCCAAATGTAAAAGAGGAGACTGTGAATCTGCTGAAAGATATTCTCAACCGTAGCGAAAAGGTCAAATTTCTTTTAACCACTCGGGAGTCAATGGCCTATTTGCATATGTCCCTACATGGACACAAGTCCATCAGAATAGGAAAACTCGACAACTCATCCTCAAAAGAGTTAGTGGAAAAGCTTCTTCCAAATTTGAGCGCTTCTGAGCCATCAAAAATCGTGCAAATATGTGGGCAGGTGCCCTTAGCTATATGGTTGTTGTGTAAGTCACTCCCCGAGGATTCCGTCCAATGTAGTGCAGATCTTGATGACTTAATGCGGACAAAAAATAACCCACTCGAATTGCTGGACAACCCAGAATTTCCCAGTGATGCTAGACTTAAAACCCTATTTGAATCGTCTTTCCAGAGACTTTCTTCGCAGGACCAAGAAGCACTGGTGTCCTTGAGTGTTCTTCCAAATAAATTTGATCTTAAGATTGCCACAGCTGTTTTAGGACTAACGAGGTTCACCGAAACCAAGAAACTTTTGGGAAGACTGCAAGGGAGGGCTCTCCTGGATAAAAGCTCCAGTTCGGATAAATTCTCCATTCACAAACTCTTACAGTCATTTGCAAGAGACAAGGGTGAACATATCATGAAAGAAACAATTCTGAACGCAAACACTCGCTTTTTATCATTCTACATTGGATTTGTTGAGAAACTTAATGAGATGTTCCTCACAGGACACTCCATGAAAGCATTGATCGAGTTCTTCGACGATGAAAGAAGCATTGTCCAAAGTTTGATGGATGGTTGTTCAGATTGCAAGATAGCGGACAGAGTTTTTCAAGTTTTGGCAAAAGCCGAGTTTTTTCTTGATACTGCTTTTTTCAACAACGAACCTAATTTTGACAAGATTTTTCAATCGGCAATAGAGGCAGCTAGCCAGCTTGGACGAACTGTTCTCCACAGACAACTACTTCAGTCCAAAGCGTTCTACTATATGACCTGGGGAGGGAGTGAAAAAACAAAGCTGTTGCTTTCGGAGGCCAGTAAACTTCAAAGTTCAACGGCTACCATTTGTCCTGAAGAGAAAGGCAAACACTTGTGCTACTCTGGCATCTATCAGCTTGTGGTAGGAAAGACGGAAGAGTAAGAAGTTTACAAGAAGCGATTACCCTTCTGAACAAAACTGCTGAACACAAAGTTCTGAGACTTATGATATTTCAAATCCTCGCTATTTTCTATCGATGCGCAAAAAGCGATTACGAGATGTCAGCCACGTTCTATGATAGAGCCGTGCAAGAATGCAGAGAAGCAGGAGACATGCATTTATTAGTAATTCCGGACAATGATGGAGAAGCAAGTTATGGGAATGAAGACAGAGTACCCTCAAGTTCAGAAAATCTTGGAAACGAACCAGTACAAGTTGCAGTGACCTATCTTGTGGGCGAAGCTATTGCAAAAATATCTTCAGCTAAAATCATTGAGTTTTCAATCAAGTTACTGTTCGGAATGCTTCAAAGCACTGAGTCAACCAATGAAACGACCAAACCGGGCTGGTTTAAATTTGAAGAAAACACCATTAGCATGCTGAGAAACTCGCATAATTATCAGGAAGGTTTATCACTAACTCAGAAACTTATCACCTATCATCTAAGTTCACTACAAAAAAGGACAACGGACGAAGAGCACGACAGCTTAAGTCTGCACAAGGAGGCTCTAGCAAAGTGCTATTCGCTTCGAGGACAAAATCAACTTTGCCTGCGTCTCTTCTCAGAAGCTGTCAGTTCAAAACAACATGCTCTAACCATCATCTTGGAACTCTTCGGTGAAGAAGATAGGAAGACCGCCCATGCACATTGCGAATTAGGGTTTTCAAATTACGCACTAGGAGATTATAACACAGCTGCCGAGTCCTACAAGCGTGCACTCGACATCAAAATTCAATTGCTTGGAGAAGAACACCAAGAGACCGCTACCAGTTACGATCAGCTGGGGGTTACCCAATATGCACTTGGAGATTACACCTCAGCCGCTGAGTCACACAAGCGAGCACTTAACATCAAACAAAAGGTATTGGGTGAAGACCATGAGAAGACCGCTAATAGCTACCATCATCTGGGGGTTACCCAATATGCACTTAAAGATTACACCTCAGCCGCTGAGTCAGAGAAGCGAGCACTTAACATCAGACAAAAGGTATTGGTTGAAGAACATGAAAAGACTGCTGAGAGCTACGATGAGCTAGGGGCTACCCAATATGTACTTAAAGATTACACCTCAGTCGCTGAGTCACACCGGCGACCACTTAACATCAGACAAAAGGTATTGGGTGAAGAACATGAGAAGACCGCTGATAGCTACCATAATCTGGGGGTTACCCAATATGCACTTGAAGATTACACCTCAGCCGCCGAGTCACACAAGCGAGCAATTAACATCAGACAAAAGGTATTGGGTGAAGACCATGAGAAGACCGCTAATAGCTACCATGAGCTGGGGGTTTCCCAATATGCACTTGAAGATTACACCTCAGCCGCTGAGTCACACAAGCGAGCACTTAACATCAGACAAAAGGTATTGGGTGAAGAACATGAGAAGACCGCTAATAGCTACCATCATCTGGGGGTTACCCAATATGCACTTAAAGATTACACCTCAGCCGCTGAGTCACACAAGCGAGCACTTAACATCAGACAAAAGGTATTGGGTGAGGAACATGAGAAGACCGCTAATAGCTACCATCATCTGGGGGCTATCCAATTTGCACTTGGAGATTACACCTCAGCAGCTGAGTCACACAAGCGAGCACTTAACATCAGACAAAAGGTATTGGGTGAAGAACATGAAAAGACTGCTAATAGCTACCATAATCTGGGGGCTATCCAATTTGCACTTGGAGATTACACCTCAGCCGCTGAGTCACACAAGCGAGCACTTAAGATCAGACAAAAGGTATTGGGTGAAGACCATGAGAAGACCGCTAATAGCTACCATCATCTGGGGGTTACCCAATATGCACTTAAAGATTACACCTCTGCCGCTGAGTCACATAAGCGAGCACTTAACATCAGACAAAAGGTATTGGGTGAAGAACATAAAAAGACTGCTGACAGCTACCATGAGCTGGGGGTTACCCAATTTACCCAGTATGTAAATAAACTAAGTGGGTTGATAAGTTCGTGTAAGGATTTTTCGATTTTCTTACTCTTTGCTATGTAGTTTTTCTGTCAAGTTTACTGATTAAACTTCAACCGATACGTTTTAACCAAGAGGCCATTGCCTAAGATACACTTCGAAAAACTCTCTCACACGGTATTTAAGATATATACCTTGGGAGTGAGTCTTCGAACCAAATTTCAAGGTAATCCGTAAAGTTTACATACCCTATTAATTCATTCAAAGAAGGTACATTGGCGTATACACGAAGTAGGTTTTTTTTTTCATGTCTCATAAGACTATCAGCTAATACATATTTTGCGGGTAACTATCCAACGGTTATAAAGGCACCCATGACAGACCTTAAGGGTCCTTTGGCTCCATTCTCCCGCAAAGAACCAGAATCAGAAATCCAGTTTGGTTTTTCTTGTGCAGGAAAATGCACGATAGGCGCTGCGTGGCAGTTTTTAATTGGTGTTAAGTGATGTGGTGGACGTAGCCTGGGAGCGAAGTTGAGCTTTGGCATCGACTGTTTCATGCTTGAAGTGCTGGGCCGCGCATAAACGATAAACAGGCTTTTTACAGTTCCCCCTTATCTTTCGGGTGAACTTTGGCGAATGAAACAAGCACACCTTTCTGATAAAAAAAAAAACCTTTTGGAAGTCTCTGCCACATAACTTTAAGTTCCATCAGTCAAGAAACTTGCGGTCCATAGCATGCCTTTTGTGATATATCGTTCAGAGGCAGAAAACTTCAGAAGTTTGTTATCAGATGTGAGCGGGAGAAAACCTTGTAAGCAAAGATCATCGCGTTCAAATGCATATATTTATGGAGCAACATGTAGGGAGAAACTAGACATAGGAATGGAAAATAGGAACATTTGGTTCGTGCATGCAGAGGAAGATTCGAGTCGCAGCGTCAATATTTGATGAATTTTGCAATCGGAAATTTAATAAACGCAGGATTTTATTCAGAATCGCATCATTGAATAATATACGTATGATGCACGATCCTCGCAGTAGAGAGCGCTATTTATGCAATCGCGAAAATCAGACCTGAAAAAAATCAGGCCTGTACGGGATTCGAACCTCTGACCTCTGTGATACTAGTGCAGCGCTCTACCAATTGAGCTAACAAGCCAACTGGGAGCAGGCCGTTACAGGCCTGATTTTTTTTCAGGTCTGATTTTCGCTATTGCATAAATAGCGCTCTCTACTGCGAGGATCGTGCATCATACGTATCTACAACCGCAGTTCAAAATATATGAACTTCATATATTCGTTGTAATTGAATAATATCTCGCATTCGGATTGGTCAACGAAGCGAGGTATTTAGTGTGGAATTGCGAGTTGGAAACGAGGCTAAGTGATATTGTTTGGCATCTACGTAGAAATAACAATTTTAAGTAATGCTGTTTCCTTTTTCTCATTTTTATTCCGTTATGCGATTCAAGAAAAATCCATTACTTCACTCGTGAATTCCGCATTGAATTGCACTTGAAAACCGATATCGCACTCATTGCTTCGCGATTCGTGCGATATCGGTTTTCGCGTGCAATTTAATGCGGAATTCCCTCGTCAAGTAATGAATTTTCCTATAGTACTAATTTTGTAGGAAGCCCGAGGTATGAGTTTATTATTCTGGGGAGTTGGATGGTTACCATGCATCATTCTGGACTTCTCCGTGAAACGGTAGAAGTCACAAAGTGACTCTTTCCTTTTCTGTTGACTTTGCTGCGTATTCACGTTAGTCCCCACATTTCATCTGGTAATTTTAGTATTTCTATTTTGGTGCTCCCTTTAACTCCCATGAGTGACCAAGACAGAATTTCTCCTTACAATATCAATACAATATCAAGCAGACAAGTAATGAGAAGAAGGAAAATAGAAAATCATTGGATTATTTTTTAATTGATTTTTTAATTTTAATTATAGACTAGTGAGCAGCACTTCTGCGAACAGTAGTTGTAAAACTTGTTGTATTTTCCTACTCGTTTCGTCCAACTGTCGTAGACTTCTTCAGGGAGTTTTACAAGTAGGACTAAACGCCTGTATTTATAAGCCAAAGTTACAGGGGCCGATGACCGTAAAGGCTTGGCCGGACTTACGAACAGAAACAGGCGAAGTTGTGAAAAATTTTTGAAAAATAAAACACGTGTAAGGCAAGGTGAGAAAAATATTTTGGGGGCCACGGTTTTAGCTAAATTCTATTCCCATCACCTGTTCGCTGAAAATTGTACTTTTAATTGTGGGGAGTTTAAAGTTCGACTCCATATCTGTATAAGCTTTTTAATCTGACTCGTACAATCTGGTTAATTAAAAGAAAAACAATAGCACTGAATAAAGAAAACGAAACGAAACGAAACAAAGTACCACTTACGAGATTTGTAAGTTTGAGAGAAAACGACATCTGCGAAAACCCAAAACTTTACTCACTCGCTCGCGAGTGGGTCTAGACCATAATATGCATATCTAACCCAGTACCGCGCAGTTAGGGTAAAACTAAATATGACGTATTGCAATCACCAGGAGAATTTACTCGTTAATCACATCTCTGCGCAAAAAAGTTAACCTTCAGGTACATTATAAGACAGTTTTGATATTAAATGGAGCATAACCAGCCTCTGTTGTTTTTCAGTACATGTTTAACATGCAAACACCCTGTGACCTTACCTCCTTGCTTGGGTTTGAACAAAGAGGTCAGTTCTCGAGAAATCCCAGCTCTGCCACAGGTAAACACTGTCTTAGTCAGTCATACCTTAAGAGGTGATCTGCCACTCAAAATACTTGTGTAGGAGCAACTACGTGTAGGTCAATCAATTATGCTTCTTTACCTCTTACCTTTATAGTAGTTTTATCCCATTTGTTTCTTCATAACTGATGAATTATATTTTTAAATTCCAGTGTCCAGTCAGAGAAAAAGTGAAAGATTACTTGAACAAAGAGTTCAGTTCTCAAGAAATCCCAGTTCTGCCGCAGGTGAACACTTTCTTGGTCAGTCATACCTTAATAATAAAATCTGCCGATCAAAATACTTGTGTAGGGGCAACTACGTTTAGGTCAATCAATTATGCTTCTTTACACTTTATCGTTATTGATAGTAGTTTTATCCTATTTATTTCTTCATAACTGATGAATTATCTTCTTAAATTCCAGTGTCCAGTCAGCGAAAAAGTAAAAGATTACTTGATGATGGAGACTACTCAGAGCAAGTAAAAAGACCCAAAAATGGTTGGTATTTTCTCACAGAACTATCACTATTCTAAATAGACCTTGTTGAGTGAGTAAGAACAAAGTATTTAAATTTACCGCCAGGCCTTTTGTAGAAATGTGTATAGTATGTAAACAAGGGTTACGAATATTCTTATCAATAAATCCCCAAATGAGTGGGTAGTCACGAAACAGGCTTGTATGGATGAAAGCGTAGTCTTTGTATTTTCCTAACCCAACATATATCTATAAATATAAAGGAAGTCTGCCTTTCGACTTTTCCGTATTATAGTGCTCGATACATAAAAGAAGAGCTCAATATATGTTGAGTTTTCCAAATCAACATATATATAAAAATATATATATATATGTATATATATATACATACATAGAAAGTTTAAAAAATTGCGAGGATGGACAACTTCTGCCGTAAAAAATATAAAAAATTTCAATAAAAAACGTTTTCGGTCAGAGACCTTCTTCAGTTATTTACAACTTTTGAAATAAAATAGGAGCATTAAATAGGATCGAAGTGCTAATGATTACGTAATTACATATAACGACTAATGAACTGGTGCTAATAAACAAAAAACCTAATTACAAAGAAAGCAATGGACAAAATACAAGAAACAAACCCTAAAAACTAAGAGATAAGAATACTAAATATGTTAATATGAGTGGCGTAATCAATTGCAAAGAAGCAATTCGGCGAGCATTAAAAAAAGGGAAGGCCCACTTTTTACTACAACTATAAACCGTAACAAAATCCCAAAACAAGGCCTTTGGAGCCCAAAAGGACAAATTAGCAACAAAATTCCTGGAGGGGCTCTTAAATGATACTAATCATAATAAGATCCCTTGGCAGGGCCTCTGAGTCCAATCCACACCTAAAGGGCCGACAAAATCCAAGAAAAGGGCCTTTGAACGATCAATTAGTAGCGCCTAATATAGGATGGAAAATTAATTATAGCAAATCTAAATTTGCAATCACCAGGAGAATTTATATACATACATATATATTGAGTTAGAAAAATACGAAGACTATGCTTTCGTGTCTACATTAAACACAATACATGTATTGTGCTCTACTTTTATGTATATATGTCTGTATGCATGTATAGCATCGGCAGTAATGTTTCGGCCCTCTGGTCCTTGTAACGTTTTGATAGTAATATTACCGGAAGTTGTCCTAACGGAAGTTCTAAGACATCGCAAAGGATCATGGATATTTGTATGGGCCATGCTTCCCGGTTGTCGTGGCCATAGTTAGTAGTACTAACTATGTCGTGGCGGATGAATAAAGACTAGCTTCGTTTTATAGTTTAACCTGGGTTATTACACGGCCATCCAAGTGACATCGTTACAGTCCTCATCAGTGCAATGTTGATTCTAGGATGGAGGTAACGCCATCTAGCCACCCCTAATGATTCCACGTTTGTACCATCTCGGCCATGCCAGAGTGCTCAAACTGATAACTAGTGAGCATCGCACAGTTTCATGACATGACCCACCCTAGAAGAGTGCTCAATTTGGACATGAAAGCAAAGCTTTGTAATGCTAAAGAGCTAGATATAGTTTGGGCTTCATCAGTACAAAGTTGTGCAAACTAAGGCTAATTAATTTTACACAATAGGTAGTCTCCCTCGCAGCCGTTTTTAGTCTCGTCACGCAACGCTCCTCCCCACCAACGGCTGCTCACGCGAGAGACACATTCTTTTCTCTTTGTTATTGAAAACTAATAGAATGCACGTTATTGTTATCGGCTACGCCAATCAAATTCCTCCTTAGATTTGCTGGGCGCATAAAACAAAAAACAGATACACACGTGCGCGGTCTTGCCCAAGTGGAAGGTGAATGTTACTCCGAAAAAGATATTGAATAGTGATACAAGTTGCTTTATTTGTTCAGCTAAAATCACTTCTAAACAACGTGTTCGTGTTTTTAAACCTGGTAGTACGGGAAGAAGCTCTGTTGACCTTCAAGGACTTATAAACAAGGCACTGGACATCGACGTAAATTTTTACTCTGATTCGGACGTTGCAGTGTGCATTAAATGCTACAAGTCTTTGGTGAAATACCAAAAAGCGGAAGAACATGTCAGAGAGATTAAGACTGAGCTCAAGTCTGCTTATTCAGAGAGTGGCAAATGTTTAAAATTTAAACGATTACTGCGCACCGAAAATATAAATAATTAACACCTGTCGGTGGGACATCCGTCAAAAAACATCTTTCATTCGTAAGTTTAAATGAATTTCCTACGACTTCTTCTTCTTCCAACTTAACTCCCTCGAGTTCAACCTTACCAAGGCTCGCTTTAGGTCCAATTGGTAAACCACAAGGTTGTTTATTTGACAATGGCACGTTTTCACCCGTCCGAAGCGCCTTCGCCGCCCCATTTGTCACATCGAGTCCAAAGATAAAACAAACAAATCAGCCAAAAAATGAAACAAAGACGAAGGTTGTCGTTGAGTATCCCTGTAAGACCGTGAACAAGACCCTGTCTGGCGATATGGAACCAATTGTTAAAGCTTTGGCTCACGGTCCACCCTCAAGAATTGCAAAAACTGTTTGTTTTCTTTCTAGTAATGGAGAGGGACTTGACTTGGACCAGGTTTCCAGAATATGGAAGCCTGTTTCTTATTGGTCAATTTTAGGCAAAGGAATGCGTCTCTCTCGTGAGCAGCCGTTGGTGGGTAGGAGCGTTGCCTGCCGAGACTAAAAACGACTGCGAGGGAGACTATACAATAGGCTGTTTGTGGGGAGGAGCGTTGCGTGACGAGACTAAAAACGGCTGCGAGGGAGGCTATACAATAGGCTGTTTGTGGGGAGGAGCGTTGCGTGACGACACTAAAAACGGCTGCGAGGGAGACTATACAATAGGCTGTTTGTAGGGAGAAGTGTTGCGTGACGAGACTAAAAACGGCTGCGAGAGAGACTATACAATAGGCTGTTTGTAGGGAGGAGCGTTGCGTGACGAGACTAAAAACGGCTGCGAGGGAGACTATACAATAGGCTGTTTGTGGGGAGAAGCGTTGTGTGACGAGACTAAAAACGGCTGCGAGGGAGACTATACAATAGGCTGGGTCACTAACGAACCTTCGGTGAAGTACATCCGAACTCTTCAAAACTAAATTTAACGCCTTTTCCCTCATTAGCTGCAGAATGACGCGAATGATCGACCTAATGGAGAGCGATCTACTCAAACAAGACCGAACAGCAAAACTAAGTTTAATTTCTTGTTGATTAATTAGAAGTCATGTACATTAATCATGATAACTAGTAATAATCAAAGATTAGTAAAGTGCGTTCGATCTCTAGTAAAAGCTTTTTTCATTGTAGTAACTGCGCAGAAATATTCAGGGAAAGTGGATTGTGGGATGCTTTCGGTCAGTGTCATAAACAGCTGCAAAGTTGAACACAGCAATAAGGTTTGATAGTTTAAAATCTTAGTACTGTACTTGATACAATGGCAGCGGCCAAAACAACTAGTAGGACAACATTGAACAAACCGATATATTATGTTTACAGTAGTTTACTAGGTTGGAATCCAATAAGAAACTTGCATAACTCAATATGTCATATGTCAATGTATTTTGTGTTCCACTTTTAAAAATTACTTTTGAACGAGATGAGTTCACTACGTTACAATGAAAAAAGAAACTCGTATAACTCAACATGTTAACGTATTTCGTGGTCCACTAGTAAATTTACTTTGTAACGAGATGACTTCAATAAGTCGCAATTCAAAAAGAAACTTGTGCACCTCAAAAGTACGAAAGCGAGGCTTTTCGGTAGCAACCGTTGCTAAGGGCAAAACCCGATACACGTTTCTCAGTGCGAGTGCGAGTTGTTTACAATTTGTTGAAGCGTTATTTGTTGAAGCGATATTCCCACAGCACACGTAGAGGTACGCAAAGAATTGCTCATCAATCTTTTTTAAAATGTTTGGGAAGCATTTCAAGGTCAGTAGACTCATTCCATTTTGTTTGCGAAGCCTTTTGTTATGCTTATGTACGTACACGGGCGCCATCGCCAATCGGGAAGTTTCATATGAGGAGCTCAGCGACTAGAATCGCTTACAATCGCTAGCAGGTTCTACATTTTCTGTATTTTCCGAGGATATGCTTGTAATTATACCTAGGCGTAAAATTAAAGAAATACGGGTATAGCGACGATTCAAGACAGTTATGTTATAAATGTTAGCTTTCCTGTGCCATGTCGGTGTAGCCCCACGCAAAGGAAATACGTCAATTGTAATGAATACACATTGTCTAATAAAACTTTAAACTTCTGTAAACTGTGCCTAAAGCTGTTTTCTTTTTAAAGCTCTTTTTCTTCGTAATCCCAATGAAGAACGCCCGATAATTGTTGTGTACCGATGTGTTGTAAGACAGGATATCGTGCAGATGTAGATGGTAGAGAGGTCATCTACCCCTGTTTTTCAATAAAGAATCCATCAAAACTGAAGGTAACTTCTGCTACAATACAAACCTATTGTGGGTTTGGTGGATAAATTCTGATTTTATGCAGTTTGTATCTAAATATATACAATACATTATGATTATAGACCTGGTTTATCGAAATTCGGAGAGATGTTTCGCAGGAATTTCAAATCACCGAGCGAACAAAAATATGTTCACTTCACTATATGTACTCGCACTTTCGCCGCCATATTTGCAATCGGTGTATTTAGCTCAAGGCGGTCAAGAAAACATTTGCACATGAGATCGAAGCTATTTGTGCCACGTAGCCAGTCAACCAGGCAGTCTGCCAGTCCGCCAGTTTGCCAGTCCACCAGTCAAAAATGGCGCCGAAAGCCTGAAATCGCATAGCATCACCATCGATCCCCTTGAGAATGGTCCATAAAGCCCTCGAGAGTGATTTCCGTAAAAACGACACCATTAGTATGTTAGCTCAATTGGTGGAGCGCTGCACTAGTATCGCAGAGGTCAGTCGTTCGAATCCCGTACGGGCCTGATTTTTTTCGGGTCTGATTTTCGCTATTGCTTAAATAGCGCTATCTACTGCGAGGATCGTGCATTATACGTATCTAATACCGCAGTTCAAAATATATGAACTTCATATATTTCATTGTATCAGACTGGAATTTCTTAAGCTAAAAAATTCTCTGAAAGGAGAAATCATTAGTGTTTTAACATGTCATGAAGCCTAACAGAACTTATATATTCTCGACCACGACCTGATGAACGGATCGCTTTAACTTCTATTGCCGAGCTAACGTTCTGGGCTCAGAGTTCACAACGCTTGTAGGTTTTCATGGTGCTTAACAAACTGAATGAGACTTTTTCTGATTAAGAGCGGTCGATATTTACCCCTAGTTTACTATAAAATGGTTGTAGATAATCGCGGCCTTTTTGTGCACTGACAATTCAAACAAGCTTTCCTGATTACGAGTGTTGACTCTTGATATTTTGAATCATGTCTTCTTTTGAGCTTGAAAAAAAATATTCAGGTACCGAAATGCGGTGCGATCCCCTTGTCGCAGTGTAACCCAGAGTAGATAAGCTTAGGGTAATTAGCTGTTCTTAAAACAGAACAGGCCACATTTTCTAACACACTAACTTCCATGAGCTGCTTCACTTGTTTAAATGATGCACTTACTCTTACAATCGGGACTGTGTGATGACCTCAGCAGCAGAAGAACGAAAATCCACCTCATTTTTAACTTAACTCTGCAGAAAAGAGTGTTTTAAAAAGCAACTACCGGAAGACCTTCAGCTACATATAGTATTTTGGAACGTGCAATATCTGATTTACACAGTGATTAGAACCACTTATGATTCTCGACCATTTTCGTAATACTCGTGTACGTTTAAAAGCAGCAATAGATAAGTGTTTCGTAAGAGATAAGCCGCTTGATGATCTTGCCAGTCTTCAATCATCCTCGGAGACCCAGGGGCTGTGAGTCGATTTCAAGTTAAGGGCAGAAGAGCCCCTGGGGACATTGTCTTACAAGACTAGTTCCAAACGGTCGCACTCGTTCTGGCATCTGATTGGTGCCAGAAAATCTTTGTGTTTTTCTGCCCAATCAGAGTGAAGTGTCCTTTGGAGTCCTTTCGTGTGTTTTAACACGCACATATACAACAAGCTCTGTTGCTCGCTATGTTTGTTTGGGCCGTGCGACGAGGCTTTGCCCGAGGTGAAAAGTTTCAGTCTCAGCACACAATGTAAGAGAAATCGATCAGATTGTCCGCGAAATCTTACCGGAAGTTATACTGAATACTTTCGCAGGTATCACAAGAGAACGTGTTAAAAGTTGGCGAGGTTCTTATAAAACATAATTGATGCAAGCATTGATATGTCGCTTTAAACGTTAGATGAGATGTAAGCCTAAATCTCTCAAGATTTTTTGTATAATTTCCTGTAACTGAAACTTTTCCAATCCAGTGAAGCTATTTCGTCGCACGGGCCACGCAGGTATGTCGAGCAACTGGCGCTTACGCAACTTTTTGTGCACGCCCGGCCAAAATCTAATGTAATCTTCGCTTGAAAAAAAAAAAAAAAAAAAGCTAAACGTGGAAACTTTTGTTTATTAGATGTGGGTAGATAACCCTGTACTAAGCTGACATTTACAATAAAGGAAGCCCGCCCTTTCCATCTAATATTTCTTGGTCTTTGGTTTTGTTTTCCCCAATGAAAGCTGCATCGATTCCCACTGATCAAAGGTATTTAACTTGGTCTTCAACAATCGACAAATGAGGTGAAATGACAATGACCAAGGGACTAGAAGAGAATCCGTGGCCTTTCGAGCTCAAGAATTTGAACACTGTACACAGCAGCTGAAAGATTAAACTTTTTCCAAACCCCTTCGGTAACTCTCCGAAACACATCTCCTTTCCACGATGTTCTCGATGATTAGTTTTTGTTAAGATTTTAATTAGCTAATCGGAAACACAGCTAAGCTTTCTTTAAGCGCTTGCTGAAGGTCGTCCACTTACTTAACGTTCTCTGCAACCTTGGCCACATTGCGAAAGACTTTACTCCAAAGCAACGATTAGAATTTGGCGCGCACAGAACGCTACGTAAGCGTAAGCGCCAGTTGCTTGGCATACCTGCGTGGCCCGTGCGACGAAATAGCTTCACTGGATTGGAAAAGTTTCAGTCACAACAAATTGTACAAAAAATCTTGAAAGATTTAGGCTTACATCTCATCTAACGTTTAAAGCGACATATCAATGCCTGCAACCATTATGTTTTACACGAACCTCGCAAACTTTTAAACACGTTCTCTTGTGATACCTGCGAAAGTATTCAGTATAATTTTCCGGTAAGATTTCGCGGACAATCTGATCGATTTCTCTTACATTGTGTGCTGAGACTGAAACTTTTCACCTCGGGCAAAGCTTCGTCGCACGGCCCAAACAAACATGCGAGCAACAGAGCTTGTTGTATATGTGCGTGTTAAAACACACGAAAGGACTCCAAAGGACACTTCACTCTGATTGGGCAGAAAAACACAAAGATTTTCTGGCACCAATCAGATGCCAGAACGAGTGCGACCGTTTGGAACTAGTCTTGTAAGACAATGTCCCCAGGGGCTCTTCTGCCCTTAACTTGAAATCGACTCACAGCCCCTGGGTCTCCGAGGATGGTCTTCAATGTAAGCAAACGAATTTGGTCCACACTTGAGTAACAATATTGTTACTCAAGTGTGGACCAAATTCGTTTGCTTACATTGAAGACCATCCTCGGAGACCCAGGGGCTGCATCAGCGGTACTGCGTTCGATAAACCCATGTTTTAGCTTCTTTCAAAATTAAAGCCATTGTCTGGGTTGATAAAATCGTCAACCACATACCGGCTGTGAATATATAAATGAATAAATGAGTGAATTAAAAAAAAACATATAGATATGGCACTTAAATCGACCAATTCTCCTCAGTGCTTTACAAGATCGTCTGTTAAAATGATATGGGAAAAAAAACTGAAATACTGCAAGCATGTTTAATAAAAGAAAACTGTATTAGCGATAGACTAGAAAACTTAGCTTAAGCTCTAAATGTTATACGTGTAAATATCCAAACAAAATTATCTAAATGAATCTCAACGTTAACAGGAACTTCAAATGAATGAGTCTTAAAGTTTCTTAAGTTTCTTCAAACCACTGGCAGAAATGTTTTAAAAGGCTACCTAAGTATAACTTGGAGCCGTTTCTTCTACTTTTTAAGGGTTTAGCGTTTAAAAACACCTTAAGAATAAATTCAACCGATAACATATGATAACATATATACCAGCTAATATCTAAGAAGGACACGGTGACATTGGATTATGATAACCAATACTGACGAACGATGTATTGCCTTCCTTTTTTAATGACCTCTTGAGTTGAAATTAACAGTAATAATATCTATGAAGGACACGGTGATATTGGATTAATAATTGTAATTATTTTTCAGGATTTCATTTCTAATATATACTTATATATAATATTTTTTCCATGACTTGTAAATTTCGTTTATTCATAATTATTTATAGTTCAATTCTGTGTGTGTGTGTGTGCATGTGTGTGTGTACATGTGTGTGCGTGTGTGTCCCGACCCTAATGTTGTAATTCATTCTATGTAATTTGGCTTCCTAGCCTTGTTAACCTTCTAGTTATTTTAGGAAGCCAACACCCTCTTAGTTTTAATTATTTTGTTTGATGTTAATTTAATCTTTTCAAGAGTAGGGATGAATAAAGTTGTTGTTGTTGCTGTTGTTGTTATGATAACCAATAGTGACGAACGATGTATTGCCTCCCTTTTTTAATGACCTCTTGAGTTGAAATCAGTTAACAGTAATAATATCTAAGAAGGACACGGTGATATTGGATTATGATAGCCAATAGTGACGAGCGATGTATTGCCTTCCTTTTTTAATGACCTCTTGACGATCTCTCATACGTCGGTTCCCTGTAAAATTATGGAACACATTATTTTTCACGAAATTATGTCCCATCTTGATTCAAGTCAAGTATTGGTCAACTATCAACACGGCTTTCGGAAAAAATTGTCATGTGAAACCCAGTTAATTTGTACAGTAGAAGAAATTGCTCGTTCCCTTGATAAAGGTGAACAAACTGATTTAATAATCATGGATTTTTCGAAAGCTTTCGACTCGGTTCAGCACCAGGGCCTCCTATTGAAACTGTGCTACAATGGCATACGTGGTATTCTTAACACCTGGCTAACACAGTGGCTTACGTACCAAAGCCAGTCAGTTGTCGTTGATGGGTACAGTTCTCCAGAAGTTCCGGTTCTTTCAGAAGTCCCTCAGGGGACGGTTCTTGGCTTCTCCTATATATTAAAGACCTCGGAGAAAACTGTACCTCTAGGATGCGTCTTTTTGCCGATGATACTTTGATCTACAGCACTATTAAGTCCCATAATGATGCCACTAAACTGCAGTTAGATGTAACAGCGCTTCAGGAATGGTCTCAGAAATGGCAAATGAAATTTAACCCCGACAAATGCCACTTCTTAACAATATCGAGGAAACAAAATCCTGTTGAGTCTAGATAAGTCCTTATGGGGAAAGTTTTAGACCCAGTCACCCGCCACTCCTATCTAGGCGTAAAATTGTCCAGAAACCTCGATTGGGGCCAGCATGTAAATAACAAAGTTATGAAGGCCAACCAATCACTTGGTTTTCTCCGACGAAATCTAAGCAGCTGCCCCGAAGGCGTGAAAGGGACGGCCTACAAAGCCCTTGTGAGGCCTCACGCGGAATACACCAGCTCGGTTTGGGACCCACACCTAAAGAAACATGTCAAACAGATTGACGGGATGCAAAGAAGAGCCGCTTGCTTCGTTAAAAACTGCTACACACGGGAACCAGGAACAGTCACAAATTTAATAAATTAGTAAGCCACTGACTCTCCGACGACGCGTCGAAATTGAGCCATCTATACTGAGAAAGAAAACCGCCAAAACTAATATAATTATTTGCTTGGTAAATAGTCACTTTGTGGGTTAGAATTTAGATATTGATTAACCTTCGATTATCGTTTCAAAAGCAGAGCGAAGGTACTCTGCACGAACGTTTGAGCGTGCGTGGACAGAAAATACCCAGCGGTCTATTACCAGTCAACAGAAAAATGCCTGGATGTTTTCGGAAACCAACATGCTAGCCGCCTAACTACTACAACTCTTTCATTACTTTCGTAATTCACAAGCTTTAATTAAGAGGATTGAGGCTGTGTCATTTCAGAGGTAAGCACCCAGAAAAATGGGAAAGACACACTGTGGTGAATAAAGGGGGTAACTTTCAAAAGAAAATGTGGTGATGCGTCGGTGGGGGTAACAAGGTAATTTGGTTTTATCAACTACTGAAGTTGATAATGCAAATTGACCACCGTAAAGAGTTTAAAAGCCTACGTTCCGAGCGTTAGCACTTCGTCAGATTGAAGGGCTAACGCCCAGACGAAAGGCTAGCGCTCGAAACGTCAGCTTTTTTGGCCAATTTGCATTATCAACTTAGTTCATAGTTGTTTTAGTAAATAGTTTACCAGCCTTATTGTAAAATTTACATTTATATAAGCACAACATTACTTCTAGTTTTATTTTTAGTTTAAATTACTTAGTGACCTTTTTTCCGGAATTGTGAATAGCCCGATTGGCTTTAATACTAGTAATATCAGGTTTTGGTAGTTTAGCCTTTTAATCAAAACTTAGTTCATAAAACCAGACATAGCGATGGCCTCCGAAACGAGTTTTTTCAAATTTCAGTTGGTAAGGAAGACCTCTCTATATTGGAAACGAACTCGGTATTTATATTGTGTTTGTACCTTTTCGATGATGGTGATAAATATTTTTTTAGTCTGGAGATAAATTTTATGACATGTTACATTAACTTACATTAACTGGGGAGAAAACCCCTTTTGGTTTCAACTGAAGAGGTCAGTGTCAAAATAGAGTAAACAGAAGATTTTCGTTATGGCAACAGCTTGGTGACCTCATGCTCATTTGACGTGCTATCGGGTTTCTAAGCGCCGAGGCTGCGAAGGAACCGTACAGCGTGGATTAGGTTGAACTGTGTGCGCTATCTAATCGAAGCTACACAAGGCTCCTCGATCCTCAAAAGGAACTTTAATTAACTACAGTGTGAGAGGTATGCTAAGATATCTGATCAAGCTGTGCTATTTTAAATACGATACAATCCGCCGAGTGGCTAAGCGGAAACAGGAAATTAAATGTGCCGAGGGAAAATACTACGTAGCTCGCAAAATATCTGCGTGTATTAGATGTTAAACCATCGAATGAGGTTGTATGTATCGACGATGCACAGGATACATTTATGTTCAATGCATGAAAGATGAGGAATCGAAGGAGATTTATTTATATTTAATATCTTTGATTTTTGAGCGATTTCACTTTCCATGCAAATATGTAACACGACATTGAAATAGTCGGTATTTTGTCCACAAAGGGCTCTCCCAACAAGACGCCGAAGGATATGAAACATTTCAATGTGTTTTGAGGATACAACGAAGGGACTTCTATATCGAAAGTGATCACTTAATAAGGCGGTTTTCAACTGAACAGACAGTGTTATAAATAGAAAAAAACAAAACGATTATCCAATTATAATGTTTTGGCATTCATCCTGCCTCAGGGTTACTGTGAGGAAAGAATTTGTCAACAAGAGTGCAAAGGAACAAGACCACAGATCGAAAGTATCTTTCTGCTTAGGTTTTTTAAAAGCTCTAAAATGTGCTATTTGATCGAGGCTCCTCGTTTTTAAGGAGAATTCGAAGTACTGAAGCTATGATAAAAGAGGTGAGTGAAAATATTTGATCAAGCGGTATTAATTGAATGCGATGTAATCCTGCGGGGTGACTGATCGGAATTACAAAATTAGTCAAATGTGCTGAGAAATTGTATTTCTGTGGCTTAGTCCAAGTGGACGTCGAGGGAAATGAAAAACGTATCTTCTCTCCGTAAGCTTTTTGTATTAAATTTACTGAAATAGGCTTTATATTCAAACTTAATCAGTTACGAGGGTGGTATTGCGGGTTATTAGAAACCACAAAACCGTAGGAAAAAAAATCATCCAAAACCGCAAAACTGCGAAAAAAAAAAAAAAATCGATCGATCAATCAATCAATCAATCAATCAAAACCGAAAACCGCATGCAAAACCGTTTAAACTGATAAATTTACACATCCCAGTCGATCCGATACAGAGGTGACAGCTGGAGCACATAGAGTAAACTAAAATTATTTCATCACATTATTTGTGACTGCCATGGACTTGCCTAAAGCCCAGGTAGTGCGCCCTGTGATTGCGATGTATTGTTTTCAGACATTTCTAAAATGGCGGTCTTACCACGTGGTTGCGGCGTTTCGAAGAGGAAAGTTCAAGTCTATTTTTCCCTTGTACCGAGCTATGCGGACCATAATAACTGGTAGTTGGAAGATAAACCCTTCCTCGATAACTCAAGACTACTGATTCTTTAATATACAATTTATATTTTTGTATTTTTCTCGAGGGTGTAAATCCTTGTGAATCGCACCCCATTCTCTAACTTTTTATTTTGTATTATTCCTTACTTCCACTTGACCAAAAAGTGCACCTAATTATTTCTCACAGATAGGATTAATCATGGAATGTATCGCATCTCTTCGAATTTTTGCTTGCAAAGTTAGATTGCTTGCTCGCGCGAATTTTGTAAGATAGCCTTACTATAGCGGAGAAACTGTAACAGATTTGAATAAAAATTGTTCATTCGCGACTTTGCATAAGCAGCAGTGAGCAAAGGAACGCCTGCACTTTGGCAGTACTGGGAATTCACCGGGTGAGACAGTACAGAAAGACAGCTCAAACGAACCAGCGGAAAGCAAGACCAGCTCAAAGTAATTTTTTCCCAGTGCATGAATTTTTCAACAAGACTGCAAAGGAACAAGACCACAGATCGAAAGTACCGTTCTGCTTGGATTTTAAAAGTTCTGAATTGTGCTATCTGACCGAAGATGTACAAGGCTCCTCTTTTTGAGGCCAAATTTGAAGTACTGAAGCTATAATACGAGAGGCGAGTGAAAACATTTGATCAAGCGGTATTAATCAAATGCGATGTGATCCTGCGAGGTAGCTGATCGGAATTACAAAATTAGTAAAATATGCTGAGGAATTATGTTTCTCTGGCTTTAACCAAGTGGACGCCTTGGGAAATTAGAAATTCTATGCTCTCAGTGAGCTTTTAGCATTAAATTTACTGGAAAGGGCTTTATATTCCAACTTAATCAGTCACAGGGTGGTTAGGGGGAAATAGGAAAAAATCTTTGAAAACCTTAAAACTGCAAAGAAAAAAAAAAAATTCAATCAAAACCGAAAACCGCATGAAAAACTGAAAAATTTTCCCATTCCTGAAAAATCCCTGTCGATCCGATACGGTGATGACAAGTGAAGCATAAAGAGTAAACTTAGATTATTTCATCACAGTATTTAAGGCTGCCATGGACTTGCATAAAGCTCAGGTGGTGCGGCCTACGACTGCGGTGCATTATCTTTACAATTCCCAAAATGGCGGTCTTACCATGTGGTTGCGGCGTTTCGAAGAGAAAAGTTCAAGTCCATTTTTTCCCTACTGCCATATATACGGACTAGAATGACTGAGAATTCAAAGATAAACCCTTCCACAATAACTCGAGGCTACTGATTTTTTTAATAATTATACCATTTATATTCTTGTATTTTTGCTGTAAGGATGAAAGGATGCAAATCCCTGTGAGTCGCACTTCATTCTCTTATTTCTTTTCTTACTATTCCTTTCATCTATTTGACCAAAAAGTACACCTAATTACTTCTCATAGATAGAGTGTGCTATTGAGTGTTACTTCTCATAGATAGAGGTGCGCTGGAGTGTATCACACTTTAGCGCACCTCTTGCTGTTTTCTCGGAATTTTTTTCTTGCAAAGCTGGGTGCTGTAATTGTCTGCTCGCGCGAAGTTGGCAATATAGCCTTACTATATCGGAGGAACTGACAGATTTGACTAGAAATTGTTCCTTTCCGACTTTACATAGGCAACAATGAACACAAGAACGCATTTTGGCAGTACCTGGAATTCCCCAGGTAAGATAGCACAGAAAATAAGCTCAAACGAAACAAAGGAAAGCAGCGTCAAAAAAGACCAGCTAAAAGAAAGTTGTTTTCTAGGGCAAGCACTTTCATCCTCTCGCCCGGAGATCACATGGAAATGTGATTGAAGCGACATTTGAGCCAGAACGCACCGCGGTCGTGGGCCCTCTTGTCTTCTATACTAGTATCTGCTTAAATTGTTGGCTTTAGTTCGGACGCTCCCTCTCGAGTGGTCTTTGCGGGCTCACATTTCGAAAAGCAGATGGTAATGGAGCCCAGTTAAATTAAAAACATTCTTCCAAACGTCCACAATAGAATTGCAATTTTGCGGTCGCAAAAGAATATAGTCTGGAAACTTCCATCGAAAATCCCTAATCTAATATTTCCATTCGCGAACTAAGACTTGAACGTTTGGAGATTCTGTTCCTCCTTGAAGTCCTTGAGCTTCTTCTGCTGCCGGCGCGTGAAGCACGTTGGGAGCCATAGTTCACAAACTGATCAACCAAAGTGCTTCACAAAGCAAGATGTAAAGTGACCTTTCTTTAAAAAATCAAAAGGAAACATTTTTAAAGAGAACCCATTCATCATGAATAGCATGGAACTTATGGAATTAACATTCAGCTTTGTGTGTTTTTTATTTTCTCAGGCTTAACTGGCGAAGGCTTAAATAAATCGATGAATTGAGCGGAATTCCGCGAGACCTGGTCGTTGAGAAGAATGGCTTTACAACCTTTCACAAACGAGCAATTGAATTACCTCAAGTTTACCTTCGTCGCACTCAATGAAATCCCCAAGGCATTACGCCAAGCTTTCAAACAGATGTGGAACAATACTTTCGCGTCAATCCCCGGTTTTCAGCCTTGGGATGACTCTAATGCAGTGCGTAACTTGTTCTTAAGTACTGAGGGTGGAGTAACCAAGGTCCCCACACATATCTCCTATGATGAATGGGATTGTACAGCCTTGTTCCAGGCCACCATCTATGCACGTTCCTTTGCTTTGCCAGACAGCAAAGGCCATCGCAGGGTACTCCACGATTTATACTTGAAACCCTGTAAGTTACCACGTGGTACTTTCCATTCTTCTGTAGTTAGCCCCACTGGAAATAAAGCAGAAACCTTTGCATTGGCAATCGATCAGCTTCGAATGTTGAGAAATTCACTCTGTCATTTAAATAAATCCGAATTGGACAAAAAAACATTCGATCAATACATTCAACTCGCTAAAGACGCGATCAAAGCCCTGGGAGTTAGCACTAGCCCCATTGATGCTGTCGGAAGTTTGACTGAGTCTGACTTTCCTACCGAGAAAGTTCGGAAGTTAGAAAATGACGTCAGAACAGAGCTTCAAAAAGAAAACGAGTTCCTTAGAGAAGTTAAGAATGACTTGCAGCTTATACAGAAATCTCATCAGGAAGGCACTGAAGACGTAAGGAAAACAATCAAATCTACAAATGCTGCCACCCAAGAAAAGATTGAAACCAAGTTCGCCGAGTTTCAAGCTCAAAGCAGAATTGTCAGGGAAGATGTTAAAGATGAGCTACAGAACCTACAGCGATCGCAAAAAGAAGACACCGAGAACCTGAAAGAGGCAATCGCTGCTAGTCAAGGAATGATTGTTCAGAATATTGTCGAGTTAAGCCAAGATGTGAAAGACCTAAGGAAGGAGCAAATTCCAGGTAAATGACAGCTGATCTGATCACAATTTGAACCACGCGTTTTCAGGGTTCAATTTGACGATTTGGTGATGCTTAATACCTTTTTTCACATTACTCACGATTTAGTGTCCTTCACAGACGTCTTGTTTCCTTGGCACATAATGCCAAGAGAAAACAAGTTTAGTTACGAGGCAAAAGGGAACTGCGTGAAAAACCACTCAGAATTTCTTTTCTCAAGATTTTACGGTTTTATATACACTTTCATAACACATTAATACTGCATCATCTAATTCAACCATTTCAATGGTGTTCATCAGCGCAAGAACGAGGGTGACCTGTGAAAAAGAGACCGGAAGTCACAGGAAGTCTGGATTTTAAGTTCATTTCAATCTTTACTACTGAATAACGCATTTGCGCCACATGTTAAATGATTAAATGTGCATAAAAAGAACAAACATAAAATCTACTAGACTGATGCCTCTTCCATGCTAATGCCATCACAAGCTACAGAATAGAGCACAGTTGAGTGTTATGTATTTGTTCGGTTTTGTGTTTTCTTTTTCTTTCCCTTGTACCAATACAAATTTTAAGTGCATACTAAATTATCATGTCAAAGGCGCTTCTTTAATTATATTTTTTGCCTAAAACAAATCTTCCTTGTAGGATTTATACCATGCGCTTTACGACTTCATCTTCCTCCCAACTTTACTGGCCGTGGCAAAGAATGTGAAGAGATTATTGGTCACGTGACTTCGGAGTCGACCCGTCTGGTATCAGTCTGGGGGTCACCAGGGTTTGGAAAGACGTCTACCGCAATCGTTGTTGGTCACCAACTTCAAAATCGCGGGCTACCTGTCTACTTTATCTCACTGCGTGGGCTTAAGTCAAAAGGTGATTTAACCTCAAAGCTACTCAGCCACTTTCGAACCGGAGAATCGGAAAATCAGAATTTGACACCTGCCGATGAAATTGGTTTCATTTTTAAAAGGCTATCGGATCCATGCGTGTTGATTCTCGATAATGCCGATGATTTGCTTGAATGTGGCGAGCCAAATGTAAAAGAGGAGACTGTGAATCTGCTGAAAGATATTCTCAACCGTAGCGAAAAGGTCAAATTTCTTTTAACCACTCGGGAGTCAATGGCCTATTTGGATATGTCCCTCCATGGACACAAGTCCATCAGAATAGGAGAACTCGACAACTCATCCTCAAAAGAGTTAGTGGAAAAGCTTGTTCCAAATTTGAGCGCTTCTGAGCCAACAAAAATCGTGCAAATATGTGGGCAGGTGCCCTTAGCTATATGGTTGTTGTGTAAGTCGCTCCCCGAGGATTCCGCCCAATGTAGTGCAGATCTTGATGACTTAATGCGGACAAAAAATAACCCACTCGAATTGCTGGACAACCCAGAATTTACCAGTGATGCTAGACTTAAAACCCTATTTGAATCGTCTTTCCAGAGACTTTCTTCGCAGGACCAAGAAGCACTGGTGTCCTTGAGTGTTCTTCCAGATAAATTTGATCTTAAGATTGCCACAGCTGTTTTAGGACTAGCGAGGTTCACCGAAACCAAGAAAGTTTTGGGAAGACTGCAAGGGAGGGCTCTCCTGGATAAAAGCTCCAGTTCGGATAAGTTCTCCATTCACAAACTCTTACAGTCATTTGCAAGAGACAAGGGTGAACATATCATGAAAGAAACAATTCTGAACGCAAACACTCGCTTTTTATCCTTCTACATTGGATTTGTTGAGAAACTTAATGAGATGTTCCTCACAGGAAACTCCATGAAAGCATTGATCGAGTTCTTCGACGATGAAAGAAGCATTGTCCAAAGTTTGATGGATGGCTGTTCAGATTGCAAGATAGCGGACAGAGTTTTTCAAGTTTTGGCAAAAGCCGAGTTTTTTCTTGATACTGCTTTTTTCAACAACGAACCTAATTTTGAAAAGATTTTTCAATCGGCAATAGAGGCAGCTAGCCAGCTTGGACGAACTGTTCTCTACAGACAACTACTTCAGTCCAAAGCTTTCGGCTATATGACCTGGGGACAGAGTGAAAAAACAAAGCTGTTGCTTTCGGAGGCCAGTAAACTTCAAAGTTCAACGGCTACCATTTGTCCTGAAGAGAAAGGCAAACACTTGTGCTACTCTGGCATCTACCAACTTGTGGTAGGAAAGACGGAAGATGGAGTAAGAAGTTTACAAGAAGCTATTACCCTTCTGAACAAAACTGCTGAACACAAAGTTCTTAGACTGATGATATTTCAAATCCTCGCTATTTTCTATCGATGCGTAAAAAGCGATCACGAGATGTCAGCCACGTTCTATGATAGAGCCGTGCAAGAATGCAGAGAAGCAGGAGACATGCATTTATTAGTAATTCCGGACAATGATGGAGAAGCAAATTATGGGAATGAAGACAGAGTACCCTCAAGTACAGAAAATCTTGGAAACGAACCAGTTCAAGTTGAAGTGACCTATCTTGTGGGCAAAGCTATTGCAAAAATATCTTCAGCTGAAATCATTGAGTTTTCAATCAAGTTACTGTTCGGAATGCTTCAAGGCATTGAGTCAACCAATGAAATGACCAAACCGGGCTGGTTTAAATTTGAAGAAAACACCATTAGCATGCTGAAAAATTCGCATAATTATCAGGAAGGTTTATCACTAACTCAGAAACTTATCACCTATCATCTAAGTTCACTACAAAAAAGGACAACGGACGAAGAACACGACAGCTCAAGTATGCACAAGGAGGCTCTAGCAAAGTGGTATTCGCTTCGAGGACAAAATCAACATTGCCTGCGTCTCTTCTCAGAAGCTGTCAGTTCAAAACAACATGCTCTAACCATCATCTTGGAACTCTTCGGTGAAGAGGATAGGAAGACCGCCCATGCACATTACGAATTAGGGTTATCAAAATACGCACTAGGAGATTATAACGCAGCTGCCGAGTCCTACAAGCGTGCACTCGACATCGAAATTCAATTGCTTGGAGAAGAACACCAGGAGACCGCTACCAGTTATGATCAGCTGGGGCTTACCCAATATGCAGTTAAAGATTACACCTCAGCCGCTGAGTCACACAAGCGAGCACTTAACATCAGACAAAAGGTATTGGGTGAAGACCATGAGGAGACCGCTAATAGCTACCATCATCTGGGGGTTACCCAATATGCACTTAAAGATTACACCTCAGCAGCTGAGTCACACAAGCGAGCACTTAACATCAGACAAAAGGTATTGGGTGAAGAACATGAGAAGACCGCTGATAGCTACCATCATCTGGGGGTTACCCAATATGCACTTGAAGATTACTCCTCAGCCGCTGAGTCACACAAGCGAGCACTTAACATCAGACAAAAGGTATTGGGTGAAGAAGATGAGAGAACTGCTCACAGCTACTATAGCCTGGGGCTTGTAAGCTTTCGGTTCGCCATTGTTGAGCTGCGTCGTTGCTGTACTTTGCTACGGCGATTAGCAGTGAAAATTATTATTATTATTATTATTATTATTATTATTGCCCAATATGCACTTAAAGATCACAACTTAGCCGCAGAGTCACACAAGCGAGCACTTAACATCAGACAAAAGGTATTGGGTGAAGAACATGAGAACATTGCTGACAGCTACTATAGCCTGGGGGCTACCCAGCATACACTTGGAGACCGCACCTCAGCCACTGAGGCAGACCAGGGAGCACTTCACATCAGACAAAAGGTATTGGGTGAAGAATATAAAAAGGCCGTTTACAGCCACTATAATCTGGGGGTTACCCAATATATACCTAATGTGTAAATAAATTAAGTAGGTTGATAAATCCGTGTGGGGATTTTTCGATTTTCTTACTGTTTGCTTTGCAATTTTTCTGTCAAGTTTACTGATTAAACCTGAACCGATGCGTTTTAAGTAGGACGCCATTGCGGAAGGTGCACTTAGATAAACGAAATTCTCTCCTACGGTATTTAAGGTTAATATCTTGGAAGTCTTTGGACCAAATTTCAAGGTAATCCGTAGAGTCTACAGACCCTACTAATTCATTCAAAGAAGGCACATTGGCGTATACACGAAGTAGGTTATTCTTTTCTCACATCTCATGAGACTCTAAGCAAATACATAATTTGCGGGTAACTATCCAACGGTTATTAAGGCACCCGTGAGAGACCATAAGGGTTCTTTGGTTCAGTTCTGCCGTTAAGGACCAGAATCAGAAATCCGGTTTGGTTTTTCCTGTGCAGGAAAATGTACAATAGGCGCCACAAGGCAGTTTTTAATTGGCGTTCATTGATGTGGTGGACTTAGCCTAGGAACGAGGTTGAATTTTGGCATCGACTGTTTCAGGCTTAATGAAGTGCTGAGCCACACTTAAGCGATAACCAGGCTTTTCACAGTTTACACTTATCTTCCGAATGATATCTGGCGAACAAAACAACTACACTTTCCTGACAAAAAAGGCTTTTGGAAGTTACTGCCACATATCTTTAATTTCCATAAGTCAAAAAACTTGCGGTCTATAGCCTGCCTTTGGTGGTATATCGTTCAGAGGCAGAAAACTTCAGAAGTTTGTTATCAGATGTGAGCGGGAGAAAACCTTGTAAGCAAATATCATCGCGTTCAAATACATATATTTATTGAGCGACTTTTGGGATAAAGTAGACATAGGAATGGAAAATGGAGAAATTTGGCTCGTGCATGCAGAGAAAGATTTGAATTGCAGCGTCATTATGTGATGACTTTTGCAACCAGAAGTTTAATAAACGCAGGATTTTACTTAGTATTGGTTTTGTAGGAGGCCTGAGGTGTGAGTTTATCATTCTGCAGAGTTGGATGGTTACCATCATTCTGGACTTCTCCGAGAAACGGTGTAAGTCACAAAGTGACTCATTCCTTGTCTGTTGACTTTGCTGCAGTACTTACACCAGTCCCCGCATTTCATCTGGCGATTTTAGTATTTCCATTTTGTCATGGCATCAATTTGTTCCTCAGTCTTAATCTTCATAACTCTCCATGATAACAAACAATGAAAGGCACTCAACAGCGATTTTGCTTAAAACAGCAAGGCCTTCAATTCTTTCCCTCCGAACCGTATATCCGGCCAGATTATAGGTCCGTGTAGCCTCTTGTTTCAACTGGCTTACGTACCCCGCAGCAAAACTTGATGGTAAATGATCGAGTGTGAGCAGCAAAGATTGGCTAAACCACGAGCCTTTATCCGTTTCGGTGAGATTCTTTGGCCATTCCACTTCGAATTTCTTTACCTCGTGTGCTGACAGCCAGGTTTTATTTTTTACTTTTGCCTGGATCCTTGGACCCTTCTCGTTCTATCTTTCTGCATTCACAGTATAGTTTTGACGCATACAGATAGCAAAGATTCCCATATGCACCCGATATCAGGAGGTGTTTACGCGATTAAAATTCAAGGAAGAGGATGTTTTACCGCAAGAAACCCTACGGGAGTCATTTATGTTGACGTGTTATAATTGCCTATTCACACTTTGGCGGGAAAACGAATTCAGTTCGAAAATACGTTTTCGTAAATAATTCGCGAGCGTTTCAATGTTTTACACTAATTTTTCTTGGAAACTATTCTTAAATTATTAATGATTAGTTTGGTATAAAAAGGAAAAATTGGTTTTCGAAGGTGAACCGCATCCTTAACATATCTTAGTATCTTAATTTCTTCAAAAACCCTTTTTTTCTGACCCGTGATCCAATCCGTAATCCGATCTTGGGTTTGTCGACGACGCTCAAATTCAACCACGCTTCGGCCGCCGATACAAAATTTTTGTCAGGAACGATAATCAAAACAAGAAGTTTCCCGGACGTTGGCAATCCAACTAAAAGTTTTCAAAAGGTTCTCCTTCAATTCGCTGTTATGATTGGTTCACAGAATATTATCGCTAGTTGATTGGATTCTCGGGAGAAGATTAACTCCTTCTTAAAGCATGGTCGGCAGGTTTCTCCTTGCGGCAGGATCGTAAGTAGTGGGTAAAGATGAGCCGATATGGGTTTCCCATCGATACGATACCGAGTAAGGCATTGATACTTTTCTTCGATATCGATACCGATACTGTGACGCCATGGTGCTAAATAGTATGTCACGTGTTTTGATTGACGAAATTTAAACCGTATTAGGGACGTACTTAAGTCGAACCTCACGTTCGTCAATGAGTTCACTTTTGTAGCGCTCACACGCCACTACTTAGACTGGTACACTGCGGTGCTCATTGCCCAATCTCGAGCCCAAAGTCTTTTCGGCTCCTCGCCAGTGGTTAGTTGTTGGAGTGATACAAGGCGCGGGCAGATCACGTGCAGTATCGAAAGCAACGATACATTTTGCTGGTATCCTAACCCTAACCTAAAGTTTGTATGAAAGCGATCATAGCAGTAATGAACCCTCCTTATAAATCGAATGCAAACATGAAGTCCAATTTGAATCGTCACTGTTTTGGACTCACTGGCCTCGTCTCCACGTGGAAATACAAAAGGATTACTACATGTGTGAGAGGCTAGTGAGTCCAGAACAATGGCAACTCAAATTTCACGCCATATTTGCATTCTGTGTATGTAGCAGTGGAACTGAGGCCTGAAAAAAATTCAGGCCCATCCGGGATTTGGTTCATCACTGCGATGATCGCTTACATATATTTCATGAAACCGCAGAACCGTTTAGGATTTTTGTACAGTTTTGTTACTTGAGGCAGAAATTTTAAAATGTATGACTTTTTTTTTCAATGTACACTTCAGACAATTGAAACCCATCTCATTGTAAGTTAATGTTTTCTACCCTAGCAGTTGCTGTCCCATTCTTTATGCATAACTAAATAATTGGCTTGGACAGACACTTGTTGATGAAAAGAATGAAGTCATAGAATTTCTGCAGTTTGTGGGTATTTCAAAGTTCCCAAACTTACTATTTTTCTTTTGCTTGAAACTCTTATCAGTAAAACTCCCACATCAGGGAAATTTCTGATATTTCACAGCCACAGATTAATTGGCCATGGAGTTTCGTATTATGTTCTGCCTACCAGACTTTATTATTCCCTCCCTTATCAAGCAAATGAGTGTAAAATCTTAACTCCACTGATTTCATTGCTTTAGGATAGCCTTGGAGAAAATGCAGTGCACAAGGCTGCTCGCCGTGGAAGCAGTCAATGTTTGAGGTTGTTACAGGCATTTGGTGCTCCCTTAACCCTTAAACTCCCATGAGTGACCAAGACAGAATTTCTCCTTACAATATCAATACAATATAAAGCAGACAAGTGATGAGAATAAGGAGAAAAAGAAAATCGGGGGATTATCAGTTGATCTAATACCAAATTCTCCAAACTAACATCATAAGAAGAATTACTATTGAGATCTTGGGAGTGAAAGGGTAAAGGTATTTAGCACCACGCTCACATTTAAGCATGACTCTTAAATTCCAAGGTTTTGTGTTTGACAGAGCTGTCAATAAGAGCTTACCAGAACCTCTTGGCAGTCCGCCATTTCTTGCCAGCTTCTTTTCCCCTCATTTCACCATCAGTCCCGGAGAAAAGTATACAAAATTGTTGAAATAACAAAACAGTTTGTACAGGACATTCTGTGTTTTTGAGCTGGATGCATTTACCCTTAGCAAGTTTAGACAAATGATTAAATTGCACGTTAAGAGTTTGCGTTGAGGTTCTTGTGGACGTTAGCAAAGGCTTGGGAAATTTTAGCTGAATAGTCCCTAGTCATGTGCGTAATTTGATAAAATAATGATGGTTTTTACGATACCCTGGCCACCAACTGGTTTTTACTTGTTATCAACTTTCAAACTTATTGACAGCACTGGTTTGAGCAAGTGAACCTTTCACCCTTGTACCCCTTCGGCTTACAGAAAGTCATTTCAATTTGGTGCTATCTTAAGATACTACTTGACTCGCTGATATGCACCTGTCTGACATACAAGTGTTTCTATTCCCATCACCTGTTTGCTGAAAAATGTACTTTAATTGTAAGGAGTTCAATGCTCGACTCCATATCTGTATCAGCTGTTTAATCTGAATCGTACAATGTGGTTGACTAAAAGGAAAACAATATTACTGAAGAAACGAAACGGAACGAAACAAAAGAACACAAGATTTGTAAGTCTGAGAGAAACGACATCTGCGAAAACCCAAAACTTTACTCACACGTTCGCGAGGGGGTCTAGACCATAATATGCATATCTAACCCAGTACCGCGCAGTTAGGGTAAAACTAAATATGACGTATTTTAATCAGCAAGAGAATTTACTCGTTAATCACATCTCTGCGCGAAAAAGTTAACCTTCAGGTACAGCATAAGACAGTTTTCATATTAAATGGAGCATAACCAACCTCTGTTATCTTTCAGTACTTTTAACATGTACCGGCAAACACCCAGTGACGTTGCCTCCATGCCTGGGTTTGAACAAAGAGTTCAGTTCTCGAGAAATCCCAGCCCTGCTACAGGTAAACACTTTCTTGGTCAGTCATACCATAATGGTGATCTGTTAATCAAAATAGATGTGTAGGAGCAACTACATGTAGGTCACTCAATTTTGCTTCTTTACACTTTATCTTTATACTAGTTTTACCCCATTTGTTTCTTCATAATTGATGAATTATCTTCTTAAATTCCAGTGTCCAGTCAGAGAAAAAGTAAAAGATTACTTGATGATGGAGACTACCCAGAGCAAGGAAAAAGACCCAAAAATGGTTGGTATTTTCTCACAGGACTATCGCTATTCTAAATAGACCTTGTTCAGTGATGAGTTGAAACAAAGTATTTTAATTTACCACCACACCCTTACGAATATTCTTATCAATAAATTCTCCTGATGAGTGGGTAATCACGAAACAGGCTTGTAGGAATGAAAGCGTAGTCTTAATATTTTCCTAACCCAACATATATCTATAAATATAGAAAAATACGAAGATTACGCTTTGATCCCTACAAGCCTGTTTCGTGATTGCTCACTCATCAGGGGATCTTCCCCTGATGGGTGAGCAATCCTGAAACAGGCTTGTAGGGATAAAAGTGTAGTCTTTTTATTTTTCAAACTAAACATATACATGATTGCACTCTACTTTTATGTATATACAGTTTATGGGCCTCATCAGTGCAATGCTGATTCTTGGATAGAGGTAACGCCAAATAGCCACCCCTAATGATTCCACATTTGTGGTTTCATCTAGGCCATGCCAGAGTGCTCAAACTAGTAACCAGTGAGCATGGCGCAATTTCATGACCTGACCCATCCTACAATAGTGCTCAATTTAGGACTCGAAAGTAAAGCTTTGTAATGCCAAAGAGCTATATATCATCAGGGCTTGATCAGTACAAAGTTGTGCAAACTAAGGCTAGTTAAATTTATACTATAGGCTGCTAAGGTTTGTTAATGGTAAGTTAATGGACCTTCGGCGAAGTGCATCCGAACTCTCCAAAACTAAATTTAACGCTTTTTCCCTCATTAGCTGCAGAATGACGCGAATGATCGACCCAATGAAGAGCGATCTACTGAAACAAGACCGAACAGCAAAACTAAGTTTAATTTCTTGTTGATTCATTAAAAGTAATGTACATTAATCGTGATAACTAGTAATCATCGAAGATAAGGAAAGTGCGTTCGATCTCTAGTAAAAGTTTTTTTATTGTACTGATTGCGCAGAAATATTCAGGGAAAGTGGATTGTGGGGTGCTTTTGGTCAGTGCCATAAACCAGTGGCAAAGTTGAACACAACAATAAGGTTTAATAGTTCAACATCTTAGTACTGCACTTGATACAATGGCAGTGACCAAAACAACTAATAGGACAACATTGAACAAACCGATATATCATGTTTAACAGTAGCATACTAAGTTGGAATTCAATGAGAAACTTGCGTAACTCAATATGTCAATGTATTTTGTGGTCTATGGTTTAAAAATTACTTTAGAACGAGATGAGTTCACTACGTTGCAATTAAAAAAGAAAATTGTATAACTCAACATGTTAACGTATTTTGTGGTCCACTTGTAAAATTACTTTGTAACGAGATGAGTTCGCTAAGTCGCAATTCAAAACGTAATTTGTGTAACTCAAAATACAAAAGCGAGGCTTTTCGGTAGCAACCGTTGCTCAGGGCAAAACCCTATACTCGTTTCTATGTGCGAGTGCGAGTTGTTTACAATTTGTTGAAGCGTTTTTTTCGAAGATATTCCCATAGCACCCATAGAGGTATGAAAAGAATTGCTCATCAATCTTTTTTAAAATGCTTGGGAGGCATTTCAAGATCAGTAGACTCATTCCATTTTGTTTGCGAAGCCTTTTGTAATGCAAAAATGTACGTACACGGGCGCCTTTGGGAAGTTTCATATGAGGAACGTCGCGACTAGAATCGTTTACAATCGCTAGCAGGTTCTACATTTTCTGTATTTTCCGAGGATATGCTTGTAATTATACTTAGGCATAAAATTAAAGAAATACGGGTATATCGACGATTCAAGACATAGTTATGTTATGAGTATTGGTCCCGGACGGACCAATACTCGTGGTCTTGAAATAAGTGAGGAGAATTTGCTACCTTTCTATAATCAAGAAATGGCTAGATATTCTAGTCTTCTCGGATAAGGACGAATAAATCGTAGGCCCCGTATCCTGGCAGGGTTAGGGGTAGGAGACGTAATTTCCCACGCACGAGATTACTGTGTGGTGGATGTCCTCTCCTGGGTGGGAAGGGTGGGTGTTGGCCCTGAAAAGCCCCTATGGGGAGTGGCAAATTAAGCTATGTAGGTATGTATGTTTTTATGTTATAAATGTTAGCTTTCCTGTGCCACCTGTAGCCCTGCGCAAAGGAAATACGTCAATTGTAATGAATATCACATTGTTTAATAAACCTTTAAACTTCTGTGAACTGTGCCTAAAGCCGTTTTCTTTTTAAATCTCTTTTTCTTCGTAATCCTAGTGAAGAACGCCCGAAAACTGTTGTGTACGGATGTGTTAAGACAGGATATCGTGCAGATGTAGATGGTAGAGATGTCATCTACCATTGTTTTTCAATAAAGAATCCATCAAAACTGAAGGTAACTTCTGCTACATTATAAACCTTTTGTGGTTTTAGTGAACAAATTCTGATTTTATACAGTTTGTATCTAAATATATACAATACATTATGATTATAGACCTGGTTTATCGAAATTCGTAGAGATGTTTCGCAGGAATTTCAAAGCACCGAGCGAACAAAAATATGTTCACTTCACTTTAAGTACTCGCATTTTCGCCGCCATATTTGCAATCGGTGTATTCAGCTCAAGGCAGTCAAGAAAACATTTGCACATGAGATCGAAGCTATTTGTGCCACGTAGCCAGTCAACCAGCCAATCTGCCAGTCCACCAGTCCGCCAGTCCGCCAGTCCACCAGTCCACCAGTCTACCAGTCCACCAGTCTACCAGTCCACCAGTCTACCAGTCCACCAGTCTACCAGTCCATCAGTCTACCAGTCCACCAGTCCACTAGTCCACCAGTCGACCAGTCTCCCAGTCCGCCAGTCCGCCAGTCCACCAGTCCACCAGTCTACCAGTCCACCAGTCCACCAGTCCACCAGTCCACCAGTCCACCAATCCACCAGTCCACCAGTCCACCAGTCCACCAGTCCACCAGTCCACCAGTCCACCAGTCTACCAGTACACCAGTCTACCATTCTACCAATCCACCAGTCCACCAGTCCAAAATGGCGCCCAAAGCCTGAATTCCCATACCATCGCCATCGTTCCCCTTGGGAATGGTCCCTAAAGCCCTCGAGAGTGATTTCCGTAAAAACGACACCATTAGTATGCGTTCTCCTTCGTCGAACGCAATTATGGCTTTCCAGCGAGAACCGAAGTTGACTTTGTAAAAGAATTACAAAAGTACAGTACAAGTGAAGATAAAAGGTGAAGATCGATGTGGCTTAATAACTCGTTGGGATTTCTTGTTTTTGGCAGTACATGTACATGTAGTACGTTTAATGGCCCACAAGCTTTACCGTAAAGTGTTTTCCTTGGTCGTACGCATGCATCAAGGCGTATAGGTTTAAAATATGCTGTCACTGATGAACTTACGGGCACAAGCTTTTAAGTTAGCTTCATAATCACCAAAGACTGGCGTTTTTTGCTTGGAATAGAGAAAATATTTGAAAATAGTGCATTTAAATACGTGGTCCATTCGCTGTAGCATACCAGATTCCACATTTACGATGGGCCAGTTCTCTACCAACTTGAAGATTTGATAATGACCATGGATATGCCAAGTGATTCTAACTGATTTAAACTTTTCAGAATCAATTTAGCTCCAATCATTGTTTATCAAAGATAATTGGGGGAATAAGTAATGTCAAATAATTCAATAGGGCGGACGGGGATAGTGTCCTTCAACTTAACACAGTTGGCAGGTTCTTTTACATTTAGACTTGACGTATGTACTTTGCTGACATCGACGTCTCCAAGACTGATAGCGACATTTTCGAGTACTGTCCTCGCACTTCCCTAAAATAGGGAGGAAAAACTTGGTTACGGTTTAAATGCATGAAATCATTGACTAAAAACTCGTCTCTGTTGTATAATTATACATTGCATGGAAAAAGAAAATAGATAAAAAATGCAGTAATTTCATTTTCAATCAGAAATACTGACTGCTTCTACTAGAAGAGACAGGTTTACCCAGTCCTCCAAAAGGATATTCCATTCATTGTTAAATGCGGACAGGCTCATTTCGTATATATGAATCAACGCCAACTTCTTTTAAAACTGCTCATGATACGAAAATCGTATATGCACACAGAGATAGATGCGTTTACACATCGCAAAACTTAACTCAGGAGTCCTTTTCGTCACTTTATCTCCCTCTCTTACTTTCTCAACTTAACTCATTTGGAAAAGAATTTTGTAGTAGCTGACAGTTTTATAGAGAAATCGTTGTTTAAAGAAAATCCAAATTATTTTTTAACTTGAGGGGCAATGATAAGAATGGTGCAATTTTGACATGATAATTGGATTCGAATGATGACAATAAAATGGTTCGACTTCCCCACAGGGATGTGCAAGCTATTTGAAAATTTTGGAGCTGTACTGGTTTTACCTTTCCCCCTCTGTCCTTTTTCTTTCCCTCTCTGTTTACACTCTGCTTTGTACATAAGGTTCGCCTGCTGAGCATCAATCGGACTTAAACGTTTCCTCTGAACAATGGTTACCTGGAAAAGAAATTGGTATTTTTTTTTTTTTTTTTTTTTTTTTGCGTTAGCCCTTCGGAATGTTTAAGATGGCGTGTTAATCAGTTTAAAGAAAATCTGTTACAAATGGTACAATCTGATTTGCTACGCGGATCAATGTCAGTCAGCTTCTGAGCAACTGCGCACCTACCCCTTTCATAACCCAACAATAGTCAACTGATGACAAGTTAGGGTTAGTGTTGGTTTAGGGGAGGGGTGGGTGCGCAGTTGCTCAGATATTGACAATACCCGCCATCTATTTCGTGATAGATACTGCGTATAGCGTTAAGCTTAGAACAGTGGCGGATTGAGGGAAGGGACCCAGAGGCCCAGGGGCCCGGTCTTCCTCTTATTTTGGGTAATAAATAAACGCAGAGGGAAGAAAAGCCGGCAGGTGTACATATACACACAAAAAACTGGGTCCCCCCCTTAGCTCAAGGTCCGGATTCGCCACTGTGGAGTAAGCAACAGATGATCAGGGACGTTAACCCTTTAACTCCAAAGAGTGACCAAGACAGAAATTCTCCTTACAATGTTAATACAATATCAAGATGAGTTATGAGAATAAAGAAAAATATCAATCTTGGGAATATTGGTTCATCCGTTCACGAATTCTCCGATCTGACGTCATAAGAATTGAATGACAGATAGTGAGGAGAATTTCTAATAAGATCTTGGGATGAAAGGAATGATACAATTCTTTGCGTAAACAATTATGTAGTTAAATAGAATTTAAGCTATAGAGTCTAGATAGCGATGGCTAAAGATACCCCTTGTTTATTAACAACTATCGTTTGCTTTCCATTCTTGCCAAAAGCTTTACTTCTGTAATGCATCAAACTTCCATAATCATGAGGCGTAAGAAGTGAGTCATTTTCGAACGGTGGTACTTGTGAAAATTATTCTTTGCTCCTGAGAAAGTAAGACTATCGATAAGGACAAAGAAACGCAGTGCGTTCACACTTTGAGTGAAAAATAGATTAAAGGTGAACTCGTGCAGCAATCACTTGGAAATTTTCGGAAATCAATGCTTACCTGGGCGGACGTTTTCATACTTTATTTTGATATGAGTCCCTATCAGGTCGAGACTATTCGTGATAAAATCCGATTGCATGCCCTGAGAGAAGTAAAACTTTATAAATTAAAAGCCATATCACAGGTACTGTTAGCTTAAGAATGCCAGCTTGGCAAAAATTGCAAACATTCACTCTGAAACTCTTCATCGTAACAGCTATTCAGGCGATACAATGAAAACGACCCCACAGGAACCTAGATTTATCGCAGTCAGGTTAAACAGGTTCTTATTAGTGTTTTGGAAATTTACTGACTGTTCAGGACATTTAAAAAATTAACTGAGCCTGGATTTCGTCATTCAAGTGCGTTATCATAATTCAAACTCTTGATTATCAGGAATGTATACTTTACATTCCTGATAGCTCCGACGAAGGGCTAACGCTCGAAACGTCAGGTTTTATAATCGTAACGGCGGCCAATTTACCAGTTCACCTTTGTTGATATATTCAAATTATCTCCTTCAAACAGACTGGAGTTTCGTATGCTAAAATTCTCTAAAAGGAGAAATCATAAAGGATTTAATGTAATACGAAGCCTAAAGCAGCTCATATTTTGTTGAATACGACATGATGAAAAGATCGCTTTAATTTCTATTGCCGAACTAACGTGCTGAGCTCAGTTTCCAACGCTTATAGATTTTCATAATGCTTAGCGGATGAGAATTTTTTCCGATGAAAAGCAGTCGATATTTACCTCTACTTTACTATAAAACAGTTGTAGATAATGCCGGCTTTTTTTGTACACTGATAATTCTAACAAGCTAGCTCTCCATTTCGATTGGTCAGTCTTGATATTTTGAATCATGTCTTCTTTTAAGTGTAAAAAAAATAATTTAGGATACTGAAATGAAGTGCGATCGTCCCCTTGTCGCAATGTAACTCAGGTAATTGGCTGTTCCTAAGGTAATTGGCTGTTCCTAAAACAGAACAGGCACATTTTCTAACACTAACTTCCATGAGCTGCTTGATATGTTTTAATGACGCACCTACTCTTACCATCGGGACGGACTGTGTGATGCACTAAGCACAGACCTCAGCAGCAGAAGAGCGAAAATCCACCTCATTTTTAACTAAACTCTGGAAAAGGGAGTGTTTTAAGCAACTACCGGTGACCCGTTAGAAGACCTTCAGCTATATATGGTATTTTGGAACGTTCAACATCATATATGGCGGTTTATATAGCGTCATATACCTTATATGACGCTATATAAACCGCTCCACGCAATTTATATAAAATGTTAAAATAAAATGTTAATAAATGTTACTAAAATGTTATGATTTTAGAAATTTCTCTGTTGTTCAGCTCTGAAATTGTACTAAAACAATTATTAGCCTCAGGTTCGGTGAATATTGTCGAATAATCCCCTCGACTTCGTCTCGGGGATTACTCGACGATATTCACCTCGCCTTCGGCGAATAATTGTTAAATATTGAATATCGTTTCTTTCAAACTCTACCCGCTCAGTTTAGAATCTACTTCCTGGGGAAAAAAGACTTTTAGGACGTAATTTCGAAAAGCTAAAGCAGCGAGTAAAAGGCGAGGATTGCTTTTCTTGTTATTGGAAAACGTTGATCCATATCATTTCTTGTACGTGGATACAGAGTTTGAAATAGCAGTGGATAGGAAGCCACTTCAGTGACGAAGTTCGAGCGAGAAATTAACCATACGTGGGCGTAGATTAAGAGCCTTCGAAAGTATCCCGTTGCTACGTTACGGGTTTGGCAAGTAAAATTTGTTTAATTTGCGGCTTGTCTTTGAACTGCGTCTTTCTTTTTTACCTCTTTTTTTCTTTATTTTATTTTACGGTTACAATTTTCCGCTTACTTAAACTTCTTTCAAAATGAAATGAAAATTAAATCAAACTGAAAGCCGGAAAACAAAAGATTCGCCACCCTTAACTCTTTTAATTCAATGCTCTGACATGTTGTATCTCCTTCGGGTTTAGCTGAAATAGAAGAGCATGATAAAAAAACACTAAACAAGCGCACAAAAAGAGAAGAAGAAAAAAAACACGCTAAAAACCATTAAGCTAGTTACAGACGGAACGAACCAAAACTGCAACTTTTAAAGTCCCTTTCCGCGCCAAGCTTTGCAGCTACTCTACGGTTTGTGCAACTTGAAAATTTGGAAAAGTTTTCAAACTCATTGCCCGCAATTAGTCGTTTCTACATCGATCTCCTTCCCTCTTCGTTCATTACATTGTATTTTAACTATGATCTCCCAGTTTGCATTTATTTGTAATTCCCAACCTGTTGTCAAAATCTGGTGAAATAGTACAATACTGATCATGAGCGATTTGCTGAAGCCAAAGAAAAGAGGACGAGTTGAAACCTTCACAAGCCACTGTCCGGCGACTCGTTGAAACTGAGCTATCTAATAGAAACACAAGTAAAAAACAAATCATTTATACAGCATAGACACTTTGCAATTAAAAATTTAAATATTGATCAACTTTGTCACCGTCGATTATCGTCCGAAAAGCTGAGCGGAGACGAGCTACGCTGGACAGAATTCTCCATTCACAAACTCTTACGATCATTTTAAAGAGACAAGGGCGAACTTGTGATGAAAGAAACAATTCTGATCGCAAACACTCACTTTTTATCATTCTACATTGACTTGGTAGCAAAACTTAATGAGATGTTCCTCACAGGACACTCCATGAAAGCATTGATCGAGTTCTTCGACGATGGAAGAAGCATTGTCCAAAGTTTGATAGAGGGTTGCTCACACTGCGAGACAGCAGACAGAGTTTTTCAAGTTCTGGCAAAAGCAGAATTTTTTCTTGATACTGCTTATTTCGACAAGGATCCTAATTTTGACAAGATTTTTCAATCAGCCATAGAGGCAGCTAGACAGCTTGGACGAACTGTTCTCCACAGACAACTACTTCAATCCAAAGCGTTTCGCAGCGTAACATGGGAGAAAGATAGAAATGCAATGCTGCTGCTTTCGGAGGCCAGGAAACTTCCAAGTTCAACTGCCACCACTTGTTCAGCCGAAGAGAAAGGCAAACACTTGTGCTACTCTGGCATTTATCAACTTGTGGTAGGAAAGACGCAAGATGGAGTAAGAAGTTTGCACGAAGCTATTTTCCTTCCGAAAAAAACTGCTGAGTACAAAGTTCTGAGGCTTATGATATTTCAAATTCTTGCTATTTTCTATCGATGCTCAAAAGCCGATTTAGAGATGTCAGCCACGTTCTATGACAGAGCGGTGCAAGAATGCAGAGATGCAGGAGACTTAAATTTATTACTAATTCCGGATAATGATGGAGAAGCAAATCATAGAGACGAACACAGAGTACCCTCAAGTACAGAAGATCTTGGAAACGAACCTATTGAAGTTGCAGTGATCTTTCTTGTGAGAAGGGAAATTGACAAAATATCTTCAACTGAAATTACTGATTTTTTAGCCGAGTTACTGTTTCATCTCAGCCGCTGAGTCACACAAGTGAGTATTTAACATCAGACAAAAGGTATTGGGTGAAGAACATAAAAGGACTGCAGACAGCTACCATAATCTGGGGGTTACCCAATACGCACTTGGAGATCGCACCTCGGCCGCTGAGTTACACAAGCGAGCACTCAGCATCAGCCAAAGGTATTGGGTAAAGAACACGAGAAGAATGCTGACAGCTACTGTGAGCTGGGGTTTGTCCATTACACTTGGAGATCACACCTGAGCCGCTGAGTCACGCAAGCGAACACTCAACATCGGCCAAAGGTATTGGGTTAAGAAAGTGAGAAGACTGCAAACAGCTACCGTGAGTTGGGGATTACCCAATTTACATTTGGAGATCACACCAAGGTATTGGGTGAAGAACATGAGTGGACTGCTGACAGCTATTATAGCCTGGGGGTTACCCAATATACACTTGAAGATCACACCTCAGCCGCTGTACGCACAAGCGAACACTTATCATCAGACAAAAGGTATTGGGTGAAGAACATGAGGAAACTGCTCACAGCTACTATAACCTGGGTGGGCTAACCAATATTCACTTGGAGATCCGTGACACTTTAGCCACCGAGTCACACTTGTGGGTGTAACCTCCAAAGGTTACTAGTATAGCGGAGTAGACAATTCGAACGCACAATGTAAATCACGGTTTATTTAAACGATGATCATAATCAAAATACAAACGAGAATAAAGGTATTGGTGTGGAATCACAGATGAAAGCTGCGAATTATAGCTTGAAGGTAGCGTGGTTAAGATTGATGGCTGTAGCCAATATACCATAATCTACAAATATGGGAGGCGTACGTGTCAGCTTAAAATTAAAAGGGAACTAAAAATTTAATAAAATTTAATAATTTAAATTCAAAGTTTTTAATAAAACAATTATTCCACGAGCGCGCGTTGGATATGAGATGATAGATAGCCAACGAGGCTCGTAGCGCCGAGTTGGCTATAATCATCTCGTCAACAAGCGCGAGTGGAATAATTGTTAAATATGTTTTATTCTATGTATTCTATTTATATTTGTTTTTGATAGTTACTTTGTTAGGCTAGTTCCAATTTTAATTCTAGACTTGCATGTATTACTTACTATTCCTTAGTTTTGAGGGCCACTGGTTTGTCAGCGTAAGCTGTTATGTGTACACCCTCCTTAAAGTTGACTTACTTACTTACTTTCTTAACCGCTTCTAATTCTTATTTACATCAATGATATTGCTGATGTCCTCACCTCTCTTCATTTGATACTACACTATTTTCGAGTGATTTTTGGCTCTGAATCGGTGAAACACTTTTTCTTGTACTGCCCAATCACGGTATACCGCTCAACGTGTTATCGTCATTACCTCTGCTGCTTGTATTCTAAGTGAAACATGATCAAGGAAAAAAATTTATACTATGTTGTTGAGTCTGTAAATTACGATGTCAAATCCGCTTTTTTCGCAAGTTTTAAAATCAATACAAATCGCTTTTTGGAGACCACAATTTGATTGTTTAATAATAGATCCCTAGCTTTGTAAGTTTAACGCGCTGTCATTGCAACTTGTGTGTGTTGTTTGTACGTGTTTGTGTGCGAGCCTGAATAAATCAAATTAAATTTTATAATGGTGTAATCCCCTTTGGTTCTTTTGGGGAAAACAATGAAAAATATGTTTAGATAAAAACAAATGTGGCACTTTTTTGACAAGGTGTTGCAACCAACGAGAAAAAGAAAGAAAAAGGTTGCGTCGAATATGTAATATATTAAGTACCCTCTAAGGTTACTGTGTATGTACCAGAATACATTGCTGGAATAAAGTTGTGTTGAAGCGGCCATGTTGTTTGACCTCGTGGGTTTATATCACTAGCAATATATTACATTTTGGCGACGAGGATCGGTCGTTTTTCCACGTCATTCAAAAGTGCAAGGTCTTTGGACAACGCTGTGTGTGTTGTGGCATAGAAGATGGCCAGCACTAGTGCGAGTGGATTATTTGGACGTGTTGGCGAGTTCAACGTCGCACGTGAAACGTTTAGTGCCTACGTTGAGAGGATGGAAATGTTCTTTACAGCCAACAACATTGTAACGACAACAGGAGAGGGAAGCGCTGCCACCAACCTTGTGGTAGCGAACAGGAAACGTGCCATTTTCCTGACAGAAGTGGGGCCAGAGGTATACACAACCCTCAGCAACTTATTGGCGCCCACTAAACCGAAGGATGTGTCATTCACTAACATTGTGGAAGTCTTGGAGAAACACTACAACCCGAAGCCCCTGGAAATCGCACAAAGTTTTCACTTTGGCACGCGAAATCAAAAATCCGAAGAATCAGTTAGCGATTATGTGCTGGCTTTGAAGAGATTGGCGGTCCACTGTAATTATGGTGAATTCCTCAATCGGGCGTTACGTGACCGATTCGTATGCGGACTGAACAATCCGAAGATACAAAACAAACTACTGAACACAGATGACCTCACATTCGAAAAGGCTTGCAGTATTGCCAAGACCATGGAGATGGCAGACAGGAACACCCAAGAATTTCACCCTTCACGCAGTGAAACTGTTCAAGTCAACAAGTTGACAGAACAAGGAAGTAAAAACACTGAAAAGAAGATCACTGAACAATTGTCATGTCCTAGGTGTGGGGGTAATCATTCAGGTCAGTCTTGTAAATTTAAGTCAGCAAAATGCTACAAGTGCTCCAAGATTGGGCATTTAGCTTCTGTTTGTCGCAGTAAGGATGAAAAGAGAAAGGGTAAAATTCATAGTGTACAGGCTTCAGAATCAGGCAATGATGAGTGTGAGGATGAGGAATTAGGAATTTATTCTCTGAATTCGCTTGACCAAAACAAGCCTAACTGCAATAGGTACACTGTAGAAATGGAAATCAATGGTAAACTGTGTATGATGGAGTTAGACACAGCTGCAGATTTCTCAATAATGAGTAGAAGTGAATATCTAGAGAGGTTTGCAGACAAGCCTCTGTCTCCTTCTAAAGTAACACTTAAGACATACACGGGTGAATTACTTGATGTGTCAGGGGAAATGCAGTGTGACATAGTGTATAAGGGTAAACAATACTCTCTACCCATTCTTGTAGCCAATTATGATGCAAAACCTACTTTACTTGGTAAAAACTGGCTGCGGCACATTAAGTTTGAGTGGGGTGAGATATTTTGTATTCCCAAGGGAGACCCTAGGAGTGCTGATAGTCAACTGAATGAGTTGCTATCTAAACATAGCGAATTGTTTACTGAGAGTTACAAAGGTATGACGGGCCTTGAGGCCCATATTACTATGAGAGGCGATGCAAAACCTGTATTCGTGAAAGCGCGTAGGGTTCCATACGCTTTAAAAGAGCAAGTCGAAAAAGAGTTAGACAAACTAGAAAAGCATGGTGTTATTAAGAAAGTTGACAGGTCACTTTGGGCTAGCCCAATTGTGGTAGTGCCAAAGGCTGATAACACTGTCAGAATATGTGGAGACTACAAATCCACTATCAATCAGTCAGTTGAAGATGAGCAATATGTTTTACCTACTACTCAGGATTTGTATGCTGCTCTGGTTGGCTCTAAGGTATTTAGTAAGCTTGATCTATCACATGCCTATGCCCAGCTGAATGTTGACAAAGAAAGTCAAGAGTACTTGACAATTACCACTCATAAAGGCCTTTATTCCAACCAGAAATTGCCCTATGGGGTCAAGTCATCCCCAAAAATCTTTCAAGCAAAAATGGATCAAATTCTTCAGGGAATTGAAAAATGTGTTTGTAAACAAGATGACATCTTGATAGGGGCAATGACTGGCAAGAGAATCTCAAGATACTTGCTGATGTGTTGGACAGGCTACACCAATACAATTTGCATTTAAAACTGGCAAAATGCGAGTTTTTGAAACCTGAAGTGGTTTATCTAGGTCTGAGAATAAGTGCCGAAGGCCTGCAACCGGTGGAGGAGAAGGTCCGTGCAGTGAAAAGAGCCCCAGCCCCAAAGAATGTGAGTGAATTAAGGTCCTTCCTGGGCATGGTTCAGTATTATCATTCCTTTTTGCCAGGGCTGGCTACAATCTTAGCACCTCTGCATAGGCTTTTGCAGAAAACTATTCAATGGGAATGGACAGATGACTGCCAGAAAGCTTTCGAGGCGTGCAAGGAGGGCCTCACCAGTGAGTCGCTGTTGGTCCACTATGATCTAAATCGTGAGCTTAAGTTAGCTTGTGACGCATCGAGTTATGGTTTGGGGGCAGTGCTTAGTCATGTAATGGAGGATGGTCAAGAAAGGCCAATAGCATATGCATCACGTACCCTCAGCTCAAGTGAGAAAAATTATGCTCAAATTGAACGGGAGGCCTTGTCTATTATTTTCGGGGTAAAAAAAATTTAATCAGTTTCTATATGGACGAAAGTTCACTTTAGTAACTGACCACCAGCCATTGTTGGCTATTTTGGGCCCAAAAGCTGCTATACCCACACTTGCAGCTGCCCGTATGCAGCGCTGGGCACTTGTCCTTTCAGCATATGACTATAACATTGAGTACAGGAGCTCCGAGAAGCACAGCAACTGTGATGCCCTTTCTAGATTACCCCATGAAGAGTCTAAGATTGGCAGTGAGAGTGAGATTTACAATGTAAGTGCCATTGACAAAGATTTCCCCATAACTGCAAAAGAGATTGGGAAAGCTACATTGATGGATCCAGGGTTAAGCAAGGTACTTGATTGGGTCATGGTGGGGTGGCCAGAGGTTTGTGATGAAGATTTAAAACCCTATTACACCCGTCGACATGAACTTTCTTGCGAACAAAATTGCATTCTCTGGGGTTCCAGGGTGATCATTCCCCCAGTATTTAGGGAAAAGATGTTGGAGGAGTTGCATTGGGAGCACCCAGGCATTTGTGCAATGAAAGCAATAGCACGCACCTGTGTTTGGTGGCCCAAGATGGATGAGGAAATTGAACAAAAGATTAAACTATGCTCAGTGTGTCAGGATGTGCGGACCTCTCCACCTTGTGCCCCATTGATACCCTGGAAATGGGCCACGCGACCCTTTCAGCGCATTCATGTTGATTTTTGTCAGAAAGGGAGTGATTTTTTTTTTGTGGTGGTTGATAGTTTTTCAAAATGGATCGAGGTTAAGCACATGACCTCAATCACCACAGAGAAAACCATAAATGAGTTGCGTCTTATATTTGCCCAACATGGTTTGCCCGAGGAGTTGGTATCAGATAATGGGCCACAATTTGTTTCAAGTGAGTTTGCTGAGTTTATGTATAAAAATGGCATTAAACATACCCTAACTCCTCCTTATCACCCACAATCAAATGGTGCTGCTGAGAGATCAGTCAGGGTGGTAAAGGAGGCGCTTGTCAAACAAGTTCTAGAGGGAAACAAGGGAAGGTCTATCAAACATAGACTAGCAGACTTCCTCTTGAGATACCGTACCACCCCACACAGCACCACAGGTGCTACGCCAGCAGAACTGCTGATGAGACGTAGACTGCGTACTCGTTTAACTCTAGTGAAACCTGATCTAGCCAAAACCGTAGAGAGTAAACAAAATAAGCAGAAGGAATATAAGGATTTAAAGGGTCATCAAGATAGGCTGTTTGCAGAGAATGACATAGTTCGAGTGAGAAATACTCAAGCCCGTAGCAATACTGAGAGGTGGATTCTGGGAAGGGTAGTTAAGGTCTGTGGACCCAGAACATATTTAGTTAAGACTGGCTATAAGACCAGATATGTTCATGTTGATCATTTAATTAAAGCATATGATCAGGTGCCATATGAAACTAGAGAGTTGGACATACCTGTCCCAGAACTGTGTGAGCAACCCACTCTAAGTGTAGATAATAGCCAAGTTTCATCTGGGGTGCCGCAGCCACCAGTCAATTTTTCAGATAAAGATGATGAGCCTAATTCTAGTATTAGTGAAGAGAATTTAAACACACCATCGCCGGTTGTTCTGAGGCGATCAGAGAGAATTAGGAAACCTGTTGACCGACTGAACCTGTAGTGAATGTTATGGCTACTATTGTGTTACTGGTAAGGATATCTTATTTGTAAGGGGAAAGCAGTGTAATATATTAAGTACCCTCTAAGGTTACTGTGTATGTACCAGAATACATTGCTGGAATAAAGTTGTGTTGAAGCGGCCATGTTGTTTGACCTCGTGGGTTTATATCACTAGCAATATATTACAGAATACGAAATACGATCGATCAAGACGAGCAACAACATCGAAAGAGAACATTTTAACATTTTGAGAGGAGAACCGGCCATGGCCAAAATACGCTGAAGCACCTGAAGTTGTGCTCTGTAAAGTTTGTTAAAAAGCTCCCAAACACGACCGAAGTGTTCTTGTCAAAAAAAGTATTAATTTGTGTAGGGGTGCACTTCACTTCGGTCTTATGCTTGTGGAGTAACGAAGAATGATCATAGAAAACAAGCTTTCCATTTACTCGTCATCGTCTTTCTCATGCCTGCCTGACGTAGAGGTTTCATTAAGCGCTTCTGCTAAGTCCATTATATCAACCAATCGACATAAAACACAGAACTTTACCGAGAATACAATTTATTTTTCTCACACTTATAAAAGGTATATTTTAAAACCTTTATACAATATACAAGTCATGATTAAGGGTGGCACCTGGAAATTATCTTCCTTGCGGCACTGCCAAATGTTTTGTCAAATATCAATATTTTTTCCATCCTAAAAGACGAGTCAATTTTTTTCAGGTTCAGAGTAAGTCAGTACAAGAGTAATTTCACTAAATGGAGTCCAGTGAACGCTTACGAATCGCCTGCCATGCAAATGCTAAACATTGAAAAAGTTACGTTGAGACTCGAACATCGGGTATATATTAACCAGAATTTTTCAAATTCGTCATGAATGAGGAATCCGTGTCAATCTTACACATCTTTAGCTATCTCTGTTCTTATTTCATTTGATATTCATATTTTGGTTAATATTTTGTGGTTTCTCACCCGTTAAAGATAGTTCTGGAAACCAAGAAGATGTCTTGCATTAGCTCTAAAAAGTGGAGAGTTAGGTTAGTTTATTGTTTGTGGTATCCTCTTAGAAAAAAAAAAAAAAAAAAAAAATCCTCATTTTCAGGTATGTGGGATGCATTACTTTTGAAGACACTAGAGGTAATATTTAATCGCATTGTGGTAAAATATCTGGCTCTCTGAAATCGTAGATGAAAACCGTTGTTTATAAAACCCAGGCTCTATTAAACTAGGAAAATCCTTGTCTATAAGTGGCAATGCAAGTGGCGATACTCGATTAGTTTCAGAATTGTATCTGATTGATCGAGAAAGTGGCGCGAGTTTTCTTAACCAATCACACATCGAAGTTAAGAAAAACCAATGCAATCCCAAAGTAGTTTGGACACTAAACTGGAAATTAATCTTGATGTGACCAAAATGCTATCAGTTCACAAACTCATTCACCGCAAGAGCCATGGACACGTTGCACATGTAGTCTTTTCTGAACGAAAGAGACCAAATACTTCAAAAGGAGCTTTGGAGGAGAATCTTTGAAGGGGAATCTTCATGTCAAACAAAACAAAAAAAAAATTATTTTCCAGCAACATCAAAGTATAACTCTGTCTCTTGATATTCCGTTGTAACTTGTTCTGGATCCAATACCGTCGAGTTCTCGTAAATACCCGTCATCCCTTGGAGACATCAGGTCCAAACGAACTGCTGGCTCATGAGCAGAAGCCCCAGTGTTTGCAGTGTTTAACAAGTCCGAGAGTCTTTGAGGAGGTTCCCGGATTCTATTGTACCCAGGCCGACTCTTTTCCAATTTGAGTCTCTCGAATTCGCGGTTGAGGAGTTTTCTTTCGTGTAAAAGTTGTCTTTCACGATTCAAAAGTGTAGTTACCTAAGAAAAATCAATAAAAAATGGTGGGTGCCTGATCCCTGAAATGTAAAACCACTGAGACAAAAAGTCAATTTATCAAAAAAAAAGAGAAACCTCAGATCAAGTAAAGAAACAATTCTTGCAAACAAGCACGCATTTAGTTGTGGAACAAACCATACGTAAGATGTTTTCGTCTTGTCGTAAGCGTGACAAACCAAGCATAAGAGCAGCCAATCAGAACGAAGGAAACCATAGCAAAGAGCGGATGAAAAAAACAACGTAGATTAATTTAAACTGCTCAAAGCGCGGGAAAACGCGAGTAAGGTTGTTGCGATTAGCTTTCTTTGAGAACCCGATTGGTTGAAATTGGACGGAAGTTTGTACACAAAACACACAGTGCTGAGAGGTAAAATCAATGAAATCCTTACAAATCGGTCAAAAAACGTACTTAAAATTGTGTGATAATAAGGGCCTGATTACATGAGCCGGGCTGGCCCTGTTAGCCGGGCTGATTTCTTTTGTTTTGGTGTTCGCCAAAGCGTGAAAACAAAAGAAATCAGCCCGGCTAACCGGGCCACCTCGGCTCATGTAATCAGGCCCTAATTTGAATGACTCAAGACTCAAGTGACATGGAAGTGAGCTGTTTCTTTGGTTCATTACAATTGGCCAAGGACAATGGCAAAAAGAAACCAACCAAATATATAAAAACAAAAACGAGAACGAAAACAAACAGAAAAGACACATTTAAAGGTTCTGCATGATCGAACAGGATGGAGGACTACCTGTCAACATGCCAGCATCATACCTGAGAGCTAGCCGCATCTGCTCTTGTTTCGGCATCAACGACCATACTTTGAAGTTTCTCATGAGAAAGCTTTGATGACGAAAGCTTGGACTCCAACTGCAAAGAGGATGTATGGAATAAAGAAAGTTGGCGAAAACTCCCTAGACAGCTAGAACGGAACTTCTTCCTTCCGAGACTTCCATTCGTGGAACAAATCTAACCTTTCAATCTGTCGCCATTATTAAGGAAACTCTCTCATTTAGGAGACCATTTTTCTTCTCCCAATGTTGTCCCATCAACGGAAATTTCACCGTATGAGAGACCATAAACAGCAGAAAATGTTTGGACGCAAATTTCGACGGAAAGGCAAATAAAACAGATTTTGGCACGCACTCATATTACTTCAGACACAAACAATAACTAAATGTATGTCCAATATTAAGAACAGAAATCGTTGTGGTTATTGGGGAATCGTACCTCTTCTCTTGCCTGCCTCTCCTCGTGTAACTGGCTGTTCAGTTCATCATTCCTTCGCTTCTGCTTGTTAATCTCTTGTCTAATAGAAGGAGAAGGTAAAACAATAATGTGAACAAACGTGGCTAAGAGGCGATTCATTGTGTTTGAGACTTTTGTTCTCTTTTCTCCTTTTTTCATCTATTCTCACTTCAATGAAAGTTGTTCTGCTAGAGACTGCTACTTGACAGGCGTTAACGCTAATTCAGCCCAGATTATTAGGTGTAAAAGCGTAAGTTAGGGCTAACATTTTTGGAGTTTTACCCCTTAAATTACAAGAAGGGAATACAGTCGAACCCGTATTAAGCGATCACCCACGGGAAATGGAATGCAAGGTTCCACAGAATAGGGGTATTATGAAAAACGCCTCTTAGCGCCTCTTTATGCCATAATTGACCAATTCATGAACAGAATCTCGCTTACTTTGATTTTGGGTGAGAAACGTGGATTGAAAAGTACTTGAAAGATCATACTTCATCTGAGTGGTTTGATTTTGGGAGAGAAACATGAATTAAAAATTATCTGAGTGGTTTGGTTGTAAGTGACTGTTCAATAGAGCTGAAAGACAATATAAACAGGCCGTTGGGACTTAAAAAAGAATGACCGCGACCACTAAATAGAGGTAAAAAAATTACAGTGATTAAGGCGAAACAAATTCAGGACTTTGATGACTGACCGTTTAATAAAGGGTGACTGCTTAGTACCGCGTCGCTTAATACAGGTTCGACTGCATGACTGTTTGCAAAGCAAGGGAGATTTGAAAAAAATTTAACTGAACCATATTTTTTTCCTTCGAAGTTCCCGGCAATCCGAGTAATTTTCAACCTAGCAATGTTTACACTGAATGAAAATGATTGTACAGAAGTACAAGTTACTTTGGAAACCTGAAGTATGTTTTTGAATAAGCGCTATAGACTTGGAATATGGACAACACAAAGCCAACTGTTATAAGAAACGCTTAGTTAGATTTTTGTTCCTCTCCAAAGTATGATCAAGTAACGAAAATCAAAACTTACCTTAACTCATTTACTGTTTGCTCGAATTTCTGTGTTACTGCTTTAGATTCTTCTTTCCACCTGGCAGACAAAAGAGAACGACTTTTATTGTACACCTAACATCTTCACAACAACGCCAGGTGAGTAGCCATGGAGATGTGAGAGACTGATAAAATATGTTCCTGATTAAGAACGAAATTCTCCTACCAAGAACAATAAGTGATCTATATGCATTATTAAGTTGCATTCAATACGAATAGACGAGGTGGCCGAGTGGTTAAGGCGTTGGACTGCTAATCGAATGTGCTCTGCACGCGTGGGTTCGAATCCCATTCTCGTCGAGAAGACTCCTCATTTTTTAAAACTTAAACTAAACCTTAATCTTGCTTAAAAGCTGATAGATTAAATACAGGAAAAATGCCTGTCGTCTTAAAGCATCATTCCAATTAAGTTGACCTTACATTACAGCACAAGTCAGAAATAACATGCTTCACTAACAAACAGTTTTCAATTTCCTGTCACTGTTTTATTTTCTTAAGCCAAGTTCAATCTAGACATGGCTTGGCGATGTGAAAAGGTTATCAAAAAGGGAAAAATGAATTTTTATATCACATTAAAAAAAAAGTTATACTTCAGACAGGACTGCCGACTAAACTGAATTCTCTCATCCACATTTTTATAGTGCAACGCTTTGTGCATCCCCATTCACACTGGAGATATTTTACTGTAACTACGGCAATCAACAATATGTTATGGGAAATGGGTACCTGTGACATGCGCCATAAACCTTACGTTAATGACACGGGAGAGGGGAAGTTGAGGTGCTGCCAGCAATGGCTGACAAGGATCCCATCCAGGGGTGGGAGTGGAGAAAAATTGAGTATATCTGTGTAACGTACTGTGCTCCGAGTTTTTGTTGTCCGTTCAGCATATCCCTGAGTTCATTCACTGACTGTCTGTTCATCTCCTCCACGTTTCGTAGCCGCGACTCAAACTCTCTTTCACGTTGCTCAAAGCGTTGGTTGAGCGATGAAACCTGAAAAATGATAGAGACTTCTGTGAAAAAGATACAGCGCAGAAAAACTCTCTACAGCCAAAAGATTAAGAACAATAAAGGGCACCGGACAACATCAACTGAATCATTTTCTATAAAAAGGAAAATTGAACGAGCCTTTTCGACTAGCAACGACTTTGACACAATTTCGCCACCATTCAGAACTACCAAAGACTTTCGATTGGTCGACTATAACAATGTGAAAACGTCACAGAAACAGACGTCTGTCCATCCCTTTTTATTTGTTTGGTTATTTTTTTTGATAGTAGTGCGAAGAATCACAAAGTGGGAAAGAGACTGTGAAACAGGCGAAAAGAAAAAACCAATGAATAGAAAAATAAAAAACGTTCGTCCAGATTCTCTTGCTCCCCTCCCACTCCGTGGGGTTCACGTTCTTTAACACCCCCCCTTCCCATCTTATTTCGCTCGCGCTCTCAACGATACCCCAAGAGAAAACACTAGTTCTGTGGACAGAATACAGGAATGGCGGAAATTATTCAAGAATTGTATTTTACTGTAAAGGACAGCTTTCAATTTATATTAAACTGCATAGATCCTGCATTAAGTTACGAGAGGGGTAACAAAAACTTTTTACGGAATACCTCCAAAGTGCACTGATGTTCGGCGGCCTCTTTCGCTTGTTTAGCTTGGAGAAGTTCCCGTTTTTGCTTGTCTATTTCACCTGATAGACAAAAGATATGGAGTTTATGGGAAAATGTTCTTTAATCCTCAAAACACGACGTCGTATAATCAATTTTTTTCCTCTTCAAATTATTCTACAAATTAAAATAAATTTATTCGTAATCGCCATTAAGCCGGTAACATAGTCCAATATGCTTGGGGGGAGGGTGAGGAGACACAAGAAGGGGGGAGAGGAATTGGAAGGGACAAGCGCAAAGACAATTAGTTAAATTTGGGTGCAACATAGCAAAAAAATACTTCACCTATCAGTTGAAGTCTATTGTCGGATATCTCTTCATTTTCTTCTTCCAGTTGTTTCATTCTTCTTTTAAGTTCGCCAATTTCGGAGACACCCTGAGATTTTTCCTGTTCGTGTCTATAGGCAAAAGGTATAAAAAAGGGGTTTGAACTTAGCGAAGCCGTTAAAAACAAACTCAAGATAGCCGAGAGTGCGAAAACTGAGAGCTCTAAAAGATTCATAACTAGGAAAAGATGGAAAAAATTGAAAAGGTGAAGGAATACAACTCATCTTCTCGGGAGTAGTTGTTTGAAGCGCGGATAACACTTTTCAACAGATAAATCCCTATCTGAGGAATAAGTGTTAACACAACGTACTGCACTATCCATCGGATAAAGATTTATCCAGTTAACCGCCCTTGGAACAACCGGGACCAGATCACTGAAAAATCACCAAGCTGCAATATATTATTACTCCGTATAATCTTTATTATTAAAAACTGGATAATTGGATAACGCAATTCAAGACTTTTTATTGGCTTAGCCATTATGGTTTATGAGCCAATATACCATAATCTACAAATATGGTAAGCGTACGCGTCAGCTTAAAATTAAAAGGGAGCTAAAAAATTTAACAACAGTTAATAATTTAATTTAACGTTTTTAATAAAACAATCATTCCACTCGCGCTTGTTGGATATGAGATGACTATAGCTATCTATCATCTCATATCCAACGCGCGCTCGTGGAATTGTTAACTAGATTCGAATTCACGTCTGTCTGATTTATCACAAAAAACAACAATAACAACAAAAAAACAAATAAAACGACGTGAAGTATAATCACTGAATTTACTTCGTCTCTATCTTCCTAAGCGTGGAATTGAGGCTGTCTACTCTCCGTAAAGCCTCGTCCCGGGTTCTCTCGGCCAATCCAGTTCGTTTCTGCAGCTCTTCAAAAGTCATCCCAGCCCGCGCAATCTCAGACGGACCTTCTTGGTAGAGCTGCCAACAAAAAGTGTCATAACATTTGCAATCGTGAAAGTTGAGCGAAGAGAACTCTGTATATCTGGTTCACTCTTAACTCAAGGGGTTGGCCAACCCTGGCAAAAGGTTATTCAAGTGTTCTGCTATTCAAAGCAAATATCAGAATGTAGTTCCTTGAAATACAGTTTCCTGCTATAACAGAAAGAGCTTTGAGCAAAACTAACCTTTTCAAGTTCTTTTTCCACCGCAGCCTTCTCCCTGAGTGATCTCTCTAACTGAGCTTGTTTCTCAGCTCCCTCCTGGAGAGGTACAGACCATTACAATGTTATATGATATGGAAGACTTTGCAGGTTAGCGCTTCTAATTTTCCCGACTTGCTTCTGATCAGTAGACTACTTAAAGTGTTTGATACGAAATTGCCATGTCAGGTTTTTTTTTAGCTGATAAGGTGTCGTTTGGAGAAAAGGCAAAGTAAAAAAAACGACGTTAACATGTTTTAGAGGAATTTGAGTAGAAAGAATACCACTAGGGCAACGATAACGCGTGACATACGTTTACCGTGATTGTGTGACGACAGACCAAAAAGAATGTCACACAATTATATAAAACATTCCCCACGCAAATAAAATGGTATCCAATAAGGCATCTAAACTTGAGAATAAACTCTTGATATCATTTAAAAAAGAGAAAAAAATAATTGCATCGAGTTAAAATACAAAAGATCCATATTTAGCCGATAGTTATACGTTACTGTTCCTTGGCATGCAACTACTTCAAGCGACAGCCGATCACAGCCAGAGCTTATTCATCAAATTACCCGGTAAAGAATGGCACTTTCAGGCAGAAAATAATCTGTAATTGAAATCTGAGCATTCTACAAGTGTCATAACGATAGTAAGAGGGTAGAAAAACTGAAGCGATTTGTCAAAACCAACGAACGAATGTTTATAGGCGTATTATGCAAATAACTTGACAACGCGTCCGGAAAGAAAAGGAATGGAAAACGATGAAAATTGTCTACACATCAAAACCGAAAACGAATTTTGATCATAACATAATAAAAGAACAAAGAGCATTCACGAAAATGCCACAGAAAACTACAGCTGCGCGATCACTCAAAACACCGGAGTACACTCGTGAAATAGTAACTAACCAAAAATCCTCCAAAATTCAACAGAATATTAGATATTTTAAGAACAAAAGCGCTGAATTACCGGATAATATTCAAAGATCCACTTCTTATCTCTTGCGCGGACCGGAGAAGTTTCCATATCGCCAAAAGAATGGTCTAAAAGCGGTTAGTCGTTCTCCATTTTATACCTAAAGCGACTTTACCGCGTCCCTCGTGAAATGTCAATTAAAGGCTTTCAAATGCGAGTGGCATGTTTGATGTCATCGGCAAATTAACTGGCTTATATATTAGCCCGCACAGATTAGTAGAATTTTCCGGGAACGTTTTAGAATTCTTTACACATGATAATAAAAATTCTTAAAGTATAAAGAAAATAAAGAAGATAATTGAAGTAGATTTATACCTGGACAAGAAATTGCATTACTGAGAAATGACCCTTTGTTGTCGGCCACAACAGTGATATCGCGTAAATCAACTCCTAACGCTTGGGTGATTTCAAACAATGCAGCTTATTGTCACTGCGCTTTTCAGGGGATGAAGAGTGTACAAAGCAGGGAGGGACTATTTTATTGCCCTGTTGGGTGCTAGTGGTAAATACAAATCGCGCAATTTTGTGAAACAACTTTTCAAGCTAGTACCACTCATAGAAAACCACACGACAAAAAATTTAACTTCCCTTTCGATATTTCGTCCACCTGTACACCCTCAAGCGGCGAGGTTTATCAAAACCCGTTCACCAAAGTAAAAGTAGTCTATTTGAATAGCCTGCAGAGCAGTCGTGATTTTAGCGAGTGAGAGCTCAGTACTTTCTGATGAAAATTATATTTTATTTTAACAGCAGCGGAAGGCTGGGGAGAGAAAGAAATTTCTACCAAGGGGGTGAGCGACGGTCAAAAGGAACGACAGGAGAGGGGTGGGGTATTAGAAATTTTCTTGTCTTTCCCGCCTCTTTCCTCCCAACCCGTCTTGTTAGACGCATAAAATGTTCATCTGAAGGATTGGAAGAGGTTCTTCACGTAATGCGACTCTTCGAACTCTCTTTATTTTGTACCATTAATTTTAACTCACCAATTCCAGAAAATGCATCTCCTCCATTAGCTTCTGGATATTTTTGTTGCACTGATTCCGGACAGAATCGACCTGGTAACAAAATCAAAGTCACATCAATATGTAACTCGACTACAACACAAGTACAGGTCCAATACTATCCAATGATACTTTCAACGTTGGGCAATTTCGACAACGCTGCACCTCTCAATATGCAGTGCGCTCATCAGCAGCAAGTTCTCTGCAGCTAACGTGGTATACACAGCATGCGTCTGAAAAGCTCACAAGTTTTCTTCGTCCCACCAATATAAAAAAAAAAAACGAATGTGTAACAAGAAGATGTTACTCAATTTTTCAAGAAAGTTGGAAATAGAAAAAAAAGATCTCCATGAGACAGAGCTGAATAACGTATACGCATGCGATAGGTTTTGCCGATGGATTTTGAGTTGTTTGCCTGGTAGATTTCGTATTCTGTTGCTTCGAGGCGTCGTTTTCCTTGCCGCTTTTCTTTTACAGAACAACTTCCAAAAACTTGGTACACCCCCTAAAAATTTTCAAATATTAATTTTCTCCTTAAAACTTCTGGAAATAGGAAAATGCCTTCGACGAAAACAGAGTTCCTCGGTTTTAAAAGTTAGCTCTTATTATTTTCTGCTAATTTCACTAAATTTTTAGACCCAGGACACTTGAGCCCGCGTTGTTGACCGCATACCCTATGACGTACCATTTCATTATTCAGCTCTCTCTCTCCACGAGGGATTGAACCTCAAATTTCTGAAGCTCTACCGCTGACCCACAGAAAACTCTAAGGTGAGTAACGCCATCAATAGCCCATTGCAGAAACGTGAGAGGACTGGGACGAGTTTCTTATATTGATTACATTGAAAATCTAAACATTTCAACTGAAATGTTAGTGAACGAAAAGCTACCAAGTCAAGTTTGAGAGTGTTCAGCGGAAAAGTGTCTTGCGAAAGTTGCAAAAATTCCATACAAACTCTTAAAATTTTTTGGCCTGTCTACCCAATCCATAAAAACTCTATTTTAGGTGATATTTGAAGAGCTGTCATTTTGCCATTTTCCTCCTCTAAATACTTCTATTCTTGCCTAAGATTCTCAAATTTAGTTGATCTTTCACTTGAATATCTTAGTTTTTCAAACAAATGGAAAACAACCACACTCTTTCTCAGTCCTCTCACGTTTCTGCAATGGGCTATGGACTCGTATGTGATAAGCTTCCCGTTTACTTCTTAAGGACTTAAGATCAGCAGCGACTCAAGAAATCGCGTTAATTTGAAAGGGTGGAAATATTGTTATTCAATAAAAAAAAATTTCTTTATTTTTTAAGTCACCATATTTTCTATTCTTTTCGCGTAATGTTTAACATACTTCTTCATTTGAAAATTGTGTATCAAAGCAAGAAAACAGGTAATATTTGAGATTCAGTCCTCCATACACTTACCTCTTCTCTTGTCCTTTTTCCAGCTTCTCTGAGAATCTTATTAATGACTTCTTGTAGCCTGCTTATTTCTTGTGTTTTCTGTTGCTCTCGGACAAGGGCCTGGGAACAAACCAAAAGGTTGATCTATTGCACGTGCAAAGTGAAAAAAAAAAAAAAAACAAACAAAAAAACAAACAAAAAAGCGTGCAGTATTTGCGCGTAGTTGTCGTCTTTCAGGAAACTAATTAAGGACACAAAAATTTCACTTCCGCAGTCTGTCGCAAATTCTCAAGCGGATTCCAATGTATTTCACCATCCAGTTCATCATTCATACAAAAAAACAATAAAAACCAAACCTCGATTTCGTCTTGTATTTTTTAAACCAGAGTTCTTTATAGTCTTCTTCTGTTACATACCTGGTCTCTCTCGAGTATAGCGTTTTCCACCATCTGCACACTGTCTTTGACGTGAGCAATAGCCTCAAACTCACGCTGTTCCTGATCAGAACTAACAAAGGAAAACAAAACAACAAAAAACAACGCACTCAGAATAAAGTTCGTTTGCGGTCGTCAAGTTCACTATGATAAGCACGAGCATGGTGCGTGTTTGTCACGTGTTCTGACTGTTTTCGAATCGCAGCCCGTCTCTCCCGACCCCCTTGCCCAGGTACCTTCTTTTCTGTAAAACTTCTAATCTTTCTTCTAGCTCAGTTTTCTCTGATCTGAGCCGTTCGAGTTCTTTGAGCGTCCCGGAGAGCCTACAAACAAAAAACATGAGAGTTACTGAAAAAAAAAAAAAAAAAAAACTGGAGACAACAAAGTCATTATTCGTTCGCAAAAAACAAAACAAAACAAAACAAAACATGGTTAGTTTGTAAAGCAAGGAAGAACTAGAAAGAAAGAAAGACATTGAAAACATCAACAGCCAGGGGGTGGACATGAAAGGAAAATTTTAGAAAGATACAGAGAAACAAGCAGTACGACGTAAACAAAATACCCGAGGTTCATTCTAGAAGAGCCAATTTCAATTGAGTGTTAGAACCAATAGGGAACCGCGTTTGCCTTAGTAGATTAAGCATTGTAATTGGTCTAGAAATCGGGCACCACTTTTACAACCAATCAGATAAAAAGACTTATGCCAATCACGACTTCGTCACTCGTGTTTTTCCCGCGCTCGACGCGGTCTTCTCTTTGCGCCATCTTTGGCTCCTCGCGGTATTTTCCTTAATTCTGATTGGCTGCTGTGAAAAGTGTCAATGGAAGCGCACATTAGTTTGAACGCCCATTGTTTAGGAGACAACGTTAGGACACATTATCATACTCAAAAATAAAAAAATGATCTAAGACACCTATACGGGTAATGTTGTAAAAGCCAAAATACTCTTAGAAGCCTTACATGTTTAGTGCACCATTCCTGGAGACATTTTCGGTGACGCGGTAAGTAAGAAAACGGGACAAATATTTGATGCGGTTCTCAGGCATAATAGTTGTGATTGGCATTGTTGTGACTATGACGTATTTAGACGTGTAATTGATGTACGCTGATTCGAAAGAAACGCGCTTTTAAGTTGCATTGTCCGTTTACACAATTAAATAAAGAAACCGGAAAAAGGACGAGCGGGCAAGAGAGAAAGAAAAGAATGCAAGGTAAAAAGATATATTACCTCGACTCCAGTGCAATAAGAGTGGTTTGTAGTTGTTCCATCCGAGTGTCGACCACAGGTAGGTCTTTATTACCCCCATCGCCTCTCTCTCTATCCTGCTAGAAGACAGGTTGGGTAACATCAAACTACTGCATTAAATACAAAATTAATCTGCAATGTCTTCGTTTCCCGCGTTTTGCGCGAGGAAGGAACGTGCGATCATGGCAGGCTCCGCTGAAATCCTCCAGCAAAGGACACCGTATTTTGAGTCAGGTTGATACGGTCCTGAATACTGACCCTCAATCTTATTTGTCCCTCCATTATCTCCTGCGTTCTGCGAAGTTCTTCATTCTGCGCTCTGGAGTTTTTCAACTCAGCTTTGCACCTCCTGTCACGGAAAAAAAAAGAGACGTGTCGTTGGGAAAGAGTCAATACTACTTCGCGAAATTAATTCTTCAATTGTTAGAACAATGTTGAATTAAGCGTCAGAAGTAATCCGAGACTGACATAGGATTGCACTGATTATTCTCCACTACGTTCTGTGATTGGTCAAGAAAATTCGCGCCACCCTCTCAATCAATAAGGTTTAAAACTGAAACCAACAGCGACCTAGTAGCTGGCGTTTTCCCGCTCTTTAGGCAGTGTGCTCGTTTTGAGTTCTCATTGGTTCATTGAGATATCTTCCTTGCTCTGCGCGGCTCTTGTGAGTTGTTTGGTGTTAGTTTAACGACATTCAACTGAAATACACTGTACGCTGTAAGTCACGAAATTTGTAAAAAAAATAGGATTAAATTTCATTATTTCACGATTCTAAATGAAGTCCGTAGTTTTCTTTTTTGTTTATATTTGCTAAACTTCATATGGAAGTAGAAGGTTCAATTTTCAGCCGTAAATTAATTCAGTGAGGCACACTGCTTCACCGTACGCTGTAGATGTGATCTACGAGAAAATACTGTTTTCTGCGAGACAGCTGTGACAACCGTAAGGACACTGACATTGCAGTCGGCGGTCAGTTTGATTGTAAAATAAATGTATGGTAGATTACTGAACTGGTCCGTTCAAAGTCTTCATAGATCGTTGTATAGTACTGGTGAACTTGAGACCTGTAAACTGGTGTGTGGATCGCAAAAATTCCGCAACACCTGAGAAAAATTTCAGTTTGACACTCAACGAATGAATTTCTTCCAACTGGATTTACAACTGAGAATCAGAGTAGTAATGCTGAACAAACCTGAGATCATTCCGTACTTCGTCTATTTCCTGATCTTGGGTCTGAGCTGTAGCGAGGAATTTTTCATGTTCCTAAAAATATGAAAACAGAGACAAAATTTCCGGATAAGAAGATAAGTTCTGCTGAGATTTTTCTAACTCACTTCTATATTTCTTAAATTTCACTAACTGAAGTGGAAATGACAGTTTGTTTGCCTGAAAATTTTTTGATATTTTAGGCCATGCAGTTACAGTGGCACTCATTAGCTAAAAGGCCACGCAAACATCAAATATTATGTTCTCGAACCATCTGGTTTCAATTTAATCGTGTGAGGAAAAGATATTCAAAATTTAAGATAAACGACCACTTACAAACTTTTATAAACAAAGACTAATTAACGTATATCTAACAATAAACTTGACAAAGATATGTTAATTTTTTTTTCTTAAGGATCAATGATTAATAATGAAAGAGAGTGGCGACGCTCTCAGTAAAAATAACAAGAAAAAAATGGTCGTTTACATAATCGTTCAACAATATTTTGAGAAAGCAGTTTTACTTTTCGGACTTCGTGCAGACTTGAATTTCCACTTTTTTCGAAATCAAATTCTGAATACCAAGGCAAATTTTCACACATTCGTAAAAGAGAAATAAAATTCTCGTTACAATTCAGTGCAATTTAATCTCTTTCAGTGCAATTGCAACCGGAAATTAAAACATAAATTAAAGACAAAGTCGTATTCTATACGTATTCTAATTGACCGATCACACGACACGTCTAAATCAACCACGAAGGTGATTTTATTCCCCGTTTGGAGTTAGCCGCCATTCACTGGTACTTCTAAACTAAAACGAAACAAGACAAGACAACAAAAACTTTGCTGCATTATATCGGCTTTGTTGATACAAGGTTTTAGTTCATGACGTTATAGTAAGCCTTATGACAGCCTTCACTGCGCAGGGGGGGAGGGAAAAATCCTAATGGTTAGGGAAAATAATTCAATAACCATCATAAACTAAAACAAATCATTTTGTCTAAGTATTAGAAATGATAGTGGAAATTGAGCCTGACTTCCTTGTGACCCAACCTTGTCGACACTCTCGGAACAAGATTGAAGAAGTCCCACCCCTCCCTACCTCTTAAAATATTCTCACCATTCTTAACTTTCTGTTTATAGACTGAAGTTCCTCAGCAAATTGCCTGGCTTTGTGAAGATCATTCTATAGGATTAAGAAAACAAGTTCAATGTGCATCCACAATGAAGCTTACACGTACAAAATTGTACACAAGCACAATAAACACAGTGCTGTTTAGGATGTAATATCACTGACATTGCACAGCAGCTGATGTTTCAGTGACGAATAATATCCCAAACCCAGCACAGGAAACAATTCGTAAAATTAAATAGACAAACTCCAAAGCACACAAAATAATGCTGCATTTAGGAAATGTTGCTAGGTGTCTTCTACAGGCAAGGACTGCCTAGCAATTACTAACTTTGGACTACTCTTTAATTCACTGTCAGTGCAAAACTACATTAAACTTGCAGGAAACTACAAAACAATAGCTTGATAAGTAGGATGTGACAAAAAAAAAAACCCCAACAAATTATGAACAAATAAATAAGGATAGCCTGACTACTACACAGATAAGGATAAAAAAAAATAATGAAACAATTTCAAATAATGGCCTTGAAAATTCAAGGTTGACCATTCAACTCCCATTAGATCTGTTTGTCAATTCTCCTCTCTTCCTGTTACACATTTCCTTGTAAATAAGTTAAGAATTTGGTGTTAGATGAGAATAACAAGCTCTAACTGATACGTTTTAGTATTCTCATTACCTGTTTGCTGGATAACGTAGATATATTATCGGGAGAAGTTTCATGTTAATCACTTCTGGGAGTTAAAAGGCTAATCTTCAAAATACACCTAACATGACATGAATCCTCTATAAGGAACTACACTGAAAGTTACCTGCAAGCTTGTCATAGCCCTTGTTCTTCCCTTCAATTCGCCATCTTTTTCCTGCAAGAGATAAAATTCATGCTGGCCTCTTTTTTTACCCAGTAACAAGAGAGAATTCATGTGTATAACTTTGAAATCTAAGATGGCAGAAGACACATTACTTACTCTTTCAATTTCCTGAAGCTTTTCCAGTTCACCACAAGCATTTTGCCACAATTCCACATAACTGTCTCTTTCCTTTGATCCAAAACAACCAACAAAGTTTGAACCTTGGTCAATAGTAGATCTTTTACTAAACTTGTCATCCCAATCTCTCTGCCTCCAAACTGTAAAGCCCTTTGCCTAAGACTAACAAATCCCTTATAGCCCCCTTCTACTAAGTTCCTCCCTACTATAACAGTAGTGCTGCAGTACAAAAATACTTTCATAGTGAAAAGCCTGCTCTACATGTAGTTTTTATTTTGAAAATGACAAGTTCTCAGCAAAAGAATTAAAATTTGTACACAGTCCTCATCAAATTTAAGCAACAATTCAGAGGAAAAATAATGACTCCCATTAAAACTCCAAGTAAGTTTTCAATAAGGTTCCCTCTCTAGGAAGTCCCATCCTTCTAATATTAGCTCCCTCTATAGGAAGCCCCATCTCTCTGGAAACCTTGAAACAGACCATGTACAGACTAGTTATTGTAACACTTGAGTTGGTCTCAATGGATTACTACCATGGCGGGAAAAATGATTACCTGTGAGAGTAGCTGAAGCTGATGTCGCATGTTCTCCATCACTTCCTTCTCAACACCACTACCTTCACCCTGATGCACCACATCCATTTGTGCCTCAATGCTTCTTCTTAATTCCTCGTGTAACCTTTTTTTTTTTTAAAAAGAGAAATGTACAGCAGATCAGGAATCAACATATAGATGTGCCATCAGACAATGTTGGCAAGGAGCAAAACGAAAACAAAATGAAAGGTAAGACCACACCTTGTGTTTTCTTGTACAACATGATCAGTCTTTTGCTTCAATGAAGACAATTCTTCCTAAAATCAAAAGCGAAAAACACATTAATTAACATAAACAGTTGAAATATATCTAACAAACATAAAATAGTGCTAGTTAATCCGGTGAAATATGCATTCATTAGGTAATTAACTTGAAACTGACCTAGAATGAGATAAAACAATGTTACAAATTTTGGAAAGTCTAAACAAATCTTTTATAATCAGGGTTTGGTGCCACAAAAATTGTTTCAAAGTGCTTCTGACTCACCTTGAGGAACAAGGCCTGCTCCTGTGAACTTTTGATGTTGTTATCATACTCTGCCAGAAGTGGGGATAAAATGCTGAAACAAACAGAAAATTTCAAATGTGCATCTGTAAGCCTTGACATATTTAAGTTGGCTATACTATTGGAAGTCATAAAAACTCAACTTTTCAAAGAAAGTCTCCATCATGACATGGTACTTAATATGCCATCAAGCAGGTAACAGTGGGTGGGGGAAGGGGTTGGGAACACTTTTGGTGGATGGGAGGGGAGGGTGGAGGAGGACAAAAAGAGAAAAGGTATTAATTAAAAGAATTATATAGAATTATGTCCAATAGATTTCTCAGACAACTATATTTAATTTAGGACAAATATGAGAAAAAGAAAAACAGATTGTGTTTAATGTGCAGAAATACATTAATGGCCATAAATAAAATAATGATAAAGGTATTACTGCTTGTCTCCTAATTTGGTCACTTCCAGATTATATCATAATGTTCTGACTACAAGAGACAAGTCTTGGTCAGGCTATGAGGACAGCTGGTGCAACATGTTATGATTCAAAGCATTACATGAATACACAAGATAGAAATAGGAAACAAGCTGACTCTTTCATTCTTGAGATCAAAACAAACCCTAACCTGGAATTTGTAATCCATGGAGGAAGAGGTTCTGCTCCCTTAAGGAAAGAAAAAAAAAAAAAAAAATTTAAGAATAAAAATAATGATAATACTATAATTATCACATTGCAATCTCATATGTTGTAACAAAGTGTTGAAAAGTAAAATAATTTGATTTTTTGGATAGCTAATACCTCATTCAGATGTCCAATCCATTCTCTAATTAACAGAAACTAAGAGCAAGGAATACATACTTAATATGATTCTATTATAAAATTCTGATTTTATAAACTTCATCGGACAAAGAAATCGGTTTAACTATTTATAAGAGGGATCCAAAACTGGGACGGTGTAAATATATCTTATTAACCAAGCGCGAGGGCCGCACTGGGAGAATATCGGCCTGAGGTCCGTACAAAAAAGACCGAAGGCCGATATTCTTCCAGTACGGTCCCGAGCAAGCTTGGTTAATAAGAGATTTATTATACGACTGAAGTTCAAAGGGACACAAGTGCGGTATCATTCGGAACCATTCAGGACAGTGCCCAGTCCAATACTTAGGGAATATTGGACTGACAATGTAGCATTTTGATTGGTTGATTTTAGTTATTGGCCTCTGACTGCCCAAGTCATGTAATAAAAGCACTTTAGTAGTTGACCAGAAAAAAACAAACAGCATTTATTGGAGAGATCAGGAGTCTTCTGTGTGAGGGATTCTAATAAACTTTACCGTTACGTCTGGTTCTTTAACAGGCAGATATTTCTTTTGATATTCCTCTAGTACAGCATTTAGTCTCCTCACTAAAAGATAAGTGAACAATACTTAATCAATGTTTGGTTGTCTAGTTACAGACTTGTTCATTAATAAGTGAACATTTTAAAGTGACTTCCTTGTCGACAGGAAGTAATTTATCCTAATTCTTATGGTTGCAATTGGTACATACTGGTCTTTTCTTTTGATGAGTGGAAACAGGTGAAAAAGCAAGTGTGCAAAAGAAAAAAGCAGGAGTTAGGAAAAGCAGTCATTTCCCTGACAAATGCAACTTTCATTGGGTTGATTACCCACTCTTTTACTAGTCTTCACTGACTAACTGCATGGAACAAGCCAAGTTGCAACTGGGCCCTGGAGCCACTTGAGCTTTGGACTTAGCAAAGGAATGGCTCCTTGGAGAGCCTGTGGCTGTGTGGTGACTTAACATGCCTCTCAATTGAAAGATCTGCATTTCAAAGCCCTTGGACAAGGACAAGGTCCTTTAACCTTTTAACTCCAAGAAGTGATTAGCATGTGACTTCTCCCTTTGCTATCCCTACATTATCCTGCAAACAGGTAATGAGAATGCTCAGACTTATCAGATAGCAGTTGATATCTTGATGTAACACCGAATTCTCCTCACTGAATTACAAGGAAATGTGTAACAGTTAGAGGGGAGAATTAACAATTAGATATTATAATTGGGGGTTGAAGGGCTGACTGCAGTCACACTGTGCTTCTCCATAATCAACAGAATAAACAAATACCAGCAAATTGTTATGGCACATCGATGAAATGACAACCACTAACCCAACCATGAAATGATATTCCCTAAATGGCAAGGGAATAATGATAGAACCATGATACAACTGAAACAGGAACAAGCTGTGAAATTAGGGGACTTCTGCCCCACAAGGTGACCCTACCTTTTGTGGTTGACAAAAATGATGAAGAAATTATTTTCTTCATTACTTTGTGTATATATGTCATATCATGCATGACAAAAACATAATGGTTGGAATAACCATTTGAATTTGTGTTGATTTAATCATTAAGTTAACAGCCTGACTGTATCTCTGACAGAATGACGACATTTGCGTTCTGTACAGCATCCTGTTTATAGTCATCCTGTATAGCATCCAGCTTTTTTTCGATTGATTGATACTTACTTACATATATAAACAGTTTAAGGTTAATTTATTTCTGTACACTGTATTTCCAGTAAGTGTGAAGCTTGTTTACAGTCTAACTGAACTATTGCTGCATGCTTCTGCTCTAAATTTTCAGGGCAGTAATTAGGGTAGACACGTAATTACCCTTTGATAACCATAATAAACTTATCTGCCCTGGTATATCCTGATATCAGCAGTTTTTGAAAGCTCTCTATCATAAAGCAACAAGCAGATGTAATTGTCATTAATTCTGGAAAATTTTGATTCGGGTTTCTCCAGAACTTGAAGGCACCCTTAGGCTAATTATGGTCGTTTTATATCGCAGAGGGACATTTAAAATTAAAAATCTAAACATCAACAGGTGGTCTACTGAAAGTTCAGTCATGCATCCTCCCAAGTATACGCCAACCATTCATACTGTCCTCGTTTATCTGAATAAACAATTATGTGTACCTTGATCTTGTAGAAATTTGATGTAATCTTCATCGCGTACTGTAGAACTCATAGCGACGTGAAGGTCAAGGTCGGAAGAATACAATTAGATTCTCAAAACGTTTGGCTAAAAGCCTCTAAAAACTCTTACAGTGGAGGCCATATTCATTCCCAGTGCAGCTGTTGTCAAAATCACAAGATCTCTTCAAAGCGATCAAAAATATGCGACCAAACTTTGTAGTAAACATAAAATATCCATTAAGCTAGAAAGACGCCATTTTCGTTGGTAGGTTAATCCTCTATCAACCAATCAAAACTGATAACATGAGTAAGAGCTCATTGGTCAGTTTAAATCACATGGTACTTTTCTTCCTTCCAATTGGTTCTTTCTTTGTAAACACAACAGTTCAAATTTCAGCGGCATTAAAACAGTTTTTCACCATATTTGAAAATATTTCCCTTAAGCCGTTTTTTCTTATCTGTCTAAGGATACTGAACACAAAAGGGTTTACCATAAATCATAACTTGATTCCTTGCCTCTCATGTCTTTGTTACAAATGATAATGCTGAATGTCTTTTCATATTGGAGTATTTTTGAGAAATCGCCTACTTTAGATTCGTCCCTCTTTTAGCAAAAACAGGAGGTCGGTAGCAAAAGGAAGCAGTAATGAATGTTTCTGGTACTTCATATTCACTACTACATCTGCGAAAAAAAGTTTCGAAAAAGAATTACTTTAAAAAAAATTTCGCGGGAAAGTAATTAACGTGAAGTCGAGGCAACTGATCAAACTTTCCTTGTGATTGGTTTATTTTTAAAACACTGCTGCAACGAACAACTTGGAACATCGTGTCGTTTTCCAATCAAAAGCACATTTTTGCACGACATCTGCACGGCTAGCTTTATATCTTTATTCTTCAGTGGGTACTTTGTTATAAAACATGTTCTCCAAATCCAAGAGATTTCAAGAGCAAGGTAAGCAGTAGAGAGGAATTTTGTCTTCTGAAGGAGTTTTTCTTATTGTTCGGTTTGCCTAGAGCTTTTCCTGTCCGCCTTGATATTGTATAGTTTCTGAATTAGAAACTCTATTTATGGGCTTTAAAGTAAACGATAGAGTTCTTTAATTCCTTATGATCTCGGTATGGATTGAAGAATAACGCTATTCCTTGCCCTAAAAACAATTGAGCTTTAAATTGGACGTGCTTGCTAGTTGTATGAGTAACTAATTAAACTGTTGTGGCCGTTCTGTTCGGCGAAAATAAACTCTGATATTGTTCCCCGCCTTGTTGTCTTGTGAGATTCTACGTATCAATGAAACTAAGACATAATATCAGTTTAAAAATGGACTTGTCAAATGGAAATCAGGTCCAGTGCTAGCAAACGTTTTAAGAGTGTTCGAACAAGGTCAGCCATCTTTCTACATGATATTTTTGTGGAGAATTTTGAATCAATTAGAAGGGTATTTCCTCATAGTTTCTCAGGCACCTCCTGTTGGATCATATGATGTGAAGAATCAAACAAAAGGATCTGCAGCGGCTGGATTTGGCAAGGGGAAGAGATTTGCTGAATTGAAAGGTAATTCTTATATTTTATGTAGACGCACAATAAACAGCAAAACAAGCTGATATCCGAGTGTAGAGTTCATCACAAAATAATATTTATGTGCGACACGAGGTCTTTTATCAACATATTAACTCATATCCAGGAATTATTCACCCTAAGACTAAAAAATTCCTTGAATCAAGGTCTCATCAACATTTTTAACTGATACCAAATGGGTAACTTTTGATGTTTGGGTGATACATCTATTGGGAGACTGGGTATGAGAGTTTGGAGTGGAGATGGACTTGGGACTACCCTGCGAGCAGAGTCTGCTATTACAAGACTCTGCTCGCAGCCTAAACAAGAGACTCCTTACTTAAAAATGAAGTAGAGTTTAACTCATTTTGTACTGCAAATTCACTCTTAGGAAAGAGTTCCATATAACCCCATACATTAATTGTGTATTCATTTCATAAAGACCAAATATAAAGCTTTCTTTGCAACACTCTATGCATAATTAATGTAAGGGGTTATATGGAACTCTTGCCCACTTTTATTTTGAGATTTTCTAACCTAAGTAAGTGCTCCCTCGCACCTAATTTTCACAGCTCATTTGTTAACTCTGTATGATGGAAACAATCATAGTATAATAATTGCAAAAATGAAATGAAAAATGTGATCATTTTAGTTTCATTTGACAAAGGTATGTTTATGTAATGAATTGGGGTAAGGGAGACTCTGATGAATGGTCACTGAGCAATGCAACAGGGATTAAAAACATTTGGAAGATAAAAAACATAATGAAGGCTATAATGTTATCAGTGTTCTTAGCCAGGGTACTTTACTTTCACAATGCTTTTCACCCAAGAGGCAGATTATCTTTACGATATTTCAATTTTGGGTTTCACTGACAGCTGATTTTTTTTTTTTTTTTTGTTTCTGTCAGATTCAGGTTTGTCCTCTGCAACCTGTAGCAACAGTTTCCTTGGTAAGTAAGATGCACTTGTCTTGAGCTGAGTAAGTGTACTTCTGAGGTTATGTGATTTGAATTGTTGTGTCGTCATGTCATGCTTAAATTGTTAATATGTACTCTGCCACCATTCAGCTCATGTTGGCAGGCTGCTGCACCGTATCCATCATGGTACTTGATGGTTCAATCCGGCTGATGATACTCAAAATCCAGCAAAAAAACAAGCCAATACTAGATAGAAACTGTCATTTTTACTGTCCACAAGCACACATAAGCATCTAGCACACCTGATATCTTTGTTCTTTACAGCTCTTTCAGGGCTCGAATTTAATTTTTGGAGCACTAACCCTTTGAGTTAGTAGACATCTTTTTTACTAACCACATTATAAAGTTTGGTATCCAATCTCACAAGTTACGACATCTCAAATATTCAATATTTTGATCATAACAACTAGGACAAATCAAAGAGTGGCTGAAATTGCATGTTGGCCTTAAAAACGTTGACAATTATGCACTTATTTTATTTCCCTCTCGTTTACCAATTAGTCAAGAACAGTACATCTACAGCACATTCTCTAACAAGAGTTTAAGTTGATTAAACAACTTGAGTATTTTAAGTATTCCTCTGAGAGTTGGGTCTACGTGCTCTTTGTCCCAAAGTCCACCAATGTTTAAATATGTTAGAAAATTTTACTTATAACCATGTCGGGTTAGTTGGACACATTTTTAGTAACCAAATGTTGAAAATTACTAACCATTGGTTAACGGGTTACCATTAATTTCGAGCCCTGCCTTTCATCTCCAAGATCTCATTTTGGTAATTCTCTTCACTGTCTGCTATACAGTTCTCATGGTGTGAGTTTGGAGAATTTGGTTTATGATCTACTTGATAATGACTTGTATTGAAATTGTGGGAAGAAATTCTATATTGGTCACTCATGGGAGTTGAAAGGTTTAGTGTTGAGTTACAGGAAAAGTTTGGGGCTGTCTGTCCATGAATTTCTTTGCACATGATTTTTGTTTGCCATTGTTTTTGTTTTTAATTTCTACCAAAATACATGTATTCCTGCTATAACAGTAGCTTCTTGGTCTGATATTCCCTTGCAGATATAAGCTCTTGTAGCACATCAAGTCGGAATGACAGCAAATGCAGTGTAAGTGAAAGCTTTCTGTAGATTGTGACTTTGTTTAAAAAGAAATTAAACATCTATTTAGGATTTTGGATTTAAAATAAAACAAATACTTTTGTTCCAAATGTAGCAATTTGTCACACCTCTTCCACTTCAAAAGAAGAGGAACATACATGCATCAACTTCTACTCCAGACTCCAGAGGAGAAGATCATTTTAAGAATAACTTTGCATTGGAAACTGAGGTAGGTTGAAAACAGTACAATATAATTCAATAATTTGGATATATCAACAAAGTTGAAGTGGTAAATTGGCCACCGTAACGATTCCAAAAGCTGACATTTTGAGTGTTAGCCCTTCGTTAGCTCCATTCACTCCGACGAAGGGCTAACGCTCGAAACGTCAGCTTTTGGAATCGTTACGGTGGCAAATTTACCACTTCAACTTTGTTGATATATCCAAATTATTTCATTACTCCCACCGACGCAGCCCCAAACAGTTTCTTTCGAAACTATCAGCCTTTATTCACAATATAATTCAGTTGCATACAATGTATAGGTTGCATACAGTACAATATATCAGTTGCTGGATGACAGCATAGAAGGAAAGCAATGACTCTCATTGTGGCTTTCAGTGAGATTTTGATATTAAGCTCCCCTTCTTCAATAAGTTGATATCCTAAAAGCCCAGAAAGGAACTCAGAATCCTCGTAAGGGTGTAACAGTTCAGAGCTTTCACTGCAAATTTGCTAGCCTGCATGCGAATTTTGTAACTTTTGGTGATGTTTTCATGACCCCTTAGGTATCAAACCTTTTGTCAGAGAGGACAGAACTTGAGAACAAACTATGTCAGGCTCAGCAGGATATTCAGCACTTGGAAAACACACTCCAGGTACAAGAAATTGAATAACAAAAAGTATAGTCCACGCTCAAGCTAAGTGGCTCAAGTAACAGGAGCTTATCACAGTTTCTGTCGCATGAAGCAACCAAGAGTGTTACTTCTCCTTGCAAATGGGTTGGTAGTCCATGGGAGATTAACCTCCAACCATTTGCCAGATTTGTCAGTAAATAAATAATTAAAATAAATGAATAAATACGTAAATTGAAGCTCCCCCTTAAGGGCTTTTCAGCCACAATGTAAACTAACTAAGAGCTTAGAAATCCCCACTGGCAGGGGGCAGACCAGTGGGCTATTTACAGAGTTCAGCCGAGGAGTTGAACTAGGGGCAACCAAGAACAAATCCAGTGAGTGGCAGGGTGGAGAACTTAAACTTGGGACACCGGATTACGAGTCCAGCACCCTAAACACTCGGCCATCTAAAATACAGCCAAACCTTGATTGTTGGGATGTGGGGGAATGCTCTGAATGGCACCAATAGTGCCATTCAGAATATTAATGTTGATGACCAGTGCAGTGTGTGGTCCTCACTGATTTCATCATTCTTTGAAGCTACATTTGTTGAAGAGTGCCAACAATGTTTTGTCATTACATCCATTTTAAACAATTCTTAGAACATTCAACAGCTTTGGAAAGCAGAACATATTCAGTTGTAATGGGAGTTTCATTATATGTGCTTAATTTTGTCATTAAAAAGTTGTTAAAGATCATGAATATAAACAATTACATGTACAAAAAATGGGACCAGAGAAGTGATTCAGAATGGTTAAAAAATAATCCTGATTATCAAGGTCTGGATAATCAAGATTTAACTGTACTCCTTAGTGGAGAAAGCAAGTGTGAGGGTAAAGTCTTGCTGCTGAGAACAAAACATGCTCAGACCCTCCGCATAGAGTCCAGTGTGGCAACCAGTGGGTCACCCTGCTTGTAATTCATCAAAATTTATATCTACTAACTAGCTACATGACAGACAAGCTCATGGTGACAGTTAAAGATAGTACTATTTTCCTTTTTATTTTATAATAGTCTACCTTGCAAGAAAAAGGTTGCCATGAATCTTCCATTGCTGAGCTTCAGAGAAAACTGGAAGAATTGAGGCATGAAAATGATGTGCTTCTGGAGAAATTACAAGTAAGTGAAACAGGAAACAATTGGATTATATTGTGGTTATCTTATAAGTTTTATATGATTGGAAATAATTTTAATTCTGAAACAGGCCATGACAACAACCAACAGTAAAAAAGAATCATTAGGGGGAGAACTGACAACAGTCAAGCAACAACTGCAAGATAAGGATGGGGTGAGTTTCACAGACCAAAATATCGATTTGGAAATTATTAGTCGGTGAAAGAAAAATCTGGGTTTTGTTAGGTTCGACTTTATAAAAGGAATCAAAGATTAAAAAAGAAATTTCATATTAGTACCACTAAAATTCTTAGAGTAGTTATTGATGAAGTGAATGGTTTTTTCCTCTTTGCTTGTTTGTCTTCATAATTTCATTCTGACTGACCATTAATAAGCTGGTTCAAAATGATTGGAATGCCATTGAGTGTCATGTGCATTCATTTGACAGTGTATTCCAAAAACCTAACTAAATATAAAAGAAGAAAATCTGCTCACTTTTGTAACCAGCTAAGTCAATTTTCCAATATGTTATAATACTGTTACTACCAGGGCTCGACACTAACGGTAGCCCACTAGCCAGTCAGACCAGTAGAAATTCGGTTTTGGCCAGTGGTTTTCAATTTCCACTAGCCAGTTTGGCTAGTAAACAGACTGAAATTATTGTAACATTTAAGATGTCACTAGCCACTTGGCTAGTAAGTAGAAAAGTTAGTGTTGAGCCCTGTACTATTAAACTGATATGATTAGCTAATCTTTGCGTAATGCCTTCCTGTGAATTATTTTCCACAAGAGGTTTGTGTTGTATGTGGGTGAAATTTGATAAACATGATGATTTTTTTAAACCTTAGGTCATATCCAGTCTTAAATTTGAACTGAGCTGTGCAGCTCAAAGCTCAAGAGCTGACTTAGAGTTGGAACAGGACAGAAACAGAGCTCTCACTGAGAGGATTTTATACTTAGGTTTGTTGATGGAGACACTGATTAGACTGAAAAAAACTTTTTCATCTTGTTGTACTGCTACAGATTATGTGACACAGAAAGAACTCAGGGAATTTTTTCTTTGAAAATTGCTTGTTTGTTGGCACTCTTGTTTTTGACAAAGATAGAATGTCAAACTCCCAGAGAATTATACGCAAATTATATTTATTAGATGTATTCATAATGAAACATTTTCTCTCCAAAAAGTTGCCGACATCAACATATACAATATTACATCATGCTTAAATTCAATTGCTGGAAATTGGTTGTAATCTAAATGTTCTTTATTCCATACTCCTCAATTTGCCTATGACCAAAAGTATTTCATTTCAAAATTGATGTCATGTTTGTGATACTTGCAAGTGCATTAAAAATATCATCCTTAATTCATGATTTTCCCAATCAACTATTATAGTTTGTGGCATAAAGGAGAATGATTATGCTTTCAGAGAAGACGGTTTCAGAGGTAACACAGGACAGAGATGACGTAGAAGAAGCCAATAAACAACTCCATGGTATGTAATGGTTATGTTTGAGTTTAAGCTTTGCATTGCTTGGCACCAATCTTGACTTTTACATTTACGCACAAGGTTGTGCTCTAGGGAAGATTGAATGGAGCCCAGTGCTTTGAAACTGTGAAATCCAGTGTGCCCAGCATATGCTTTTTATGAAAAAAACTAAAATTCCTGGGTTGCCCAAGAGCAAAAGTAAGTTGCCAGGGGCCACTGGGTGTTGCTAGACCACAGCCTTGACTCATTTTGCTCCTCTTTCCAAATGACAACATTTTCAGAATTGGTTGCAAGTCTTAGAAGTGATAATATGGACTTCAGAGCAAAGCTTGATGAAACTGAAGAAAAACTAGAGGTATGCATTGTTACAAACCTTCAAGAGCTTGTCACTTAAGTGACAACTACCCAGAGATATCAACAACTCTTTCCCTAGGCAGCTGCCAAAAGTGTAGTTCCAGTTACTGTGCCCAGAAAAGGGCCCTTAAGGCGAAAAACGAGAGCAATGCATATGTTAAAAGCTTTAAGAGCTTGTTGCTTAAGTACCCCAAGGTATCAATAACTCTTTCCCTTGGGGCTGTGTCCAGTAAAGGGGCCTTAAGGCAAAACCCAAGGACTAGAGCCTGTAGGCTAAACAGAAGGCGATAGAGACCTCTGGTAACTGACTCTCCTATATCTGAGAAAGAACCCTGTCCAGTGAGACAGTAATTACCTGTATAGTTCACCTTGTCTTGTATATGAGTACTGCAATTGTACTAAAAAAGAATGATATTTTCAAAGGATTTAACTTTATGCTTAGCATTACACCTTTCTTCATTGCTCCTCGTTATCATAATTTTAATGTTATAAAAGTTGTGCTGTTAAGTAACACCTGAATGTAATTCAGGTTGTCCATGAGAAGATGAAGAATGTTATGAAGGAAAATGAGAACAAGGTTGTTTCTCTTGAAGGGATGTTGAGCAAAGAGATGCAGGTATGAAATTAAAAGTGTACATGATTTGTCGATTGTCCAGAGAGTGGTTAGCACCTGTTGTAAATGTGTCATGATCCATGTACCCATTCCTTCCGCGCTCAGTTCTTTGCAGTAGATTAACAGCAATGCATTACTTATGAAAGCCAGTCCCAACATCCATTGTCAATGTCTATGATGTAGGCACTGCAGATGTGCAGTGCACAGGCTCTGCTGAGTGCTACACCTAACTCTGAATGACTGAAAATATTAAGTTTCAAAAGTCTGTATGAGGATGTGTAGTCTGTCTGTGATAAATACTTCCAACTGAAGCTAAAGGGATAGAAGAGAAGCATATCATGTGGATGCAATGCCTTCTGTGCAACTCAACTTCAGGGTTTGTACAGGACCTTGACAGTCCTGGGAATTTATTTTTTAATTTCCAGGACTGAGAAGTCTTGGGAAAAGAATACAAGTTCTGGAAAGTCCTGGAAATCTGCTTAAATGAAGCAGTAAAGTTTTCAGAATCAATGTTGTAATAAATGTATACAGACTGTAAGGAGAATTGATTTTGAAATCTTGGTAATGAAAGGGTTTAAGGTGAAATTTGGAGTCATGGAAAAATCAATCTGAGTCCTGAAAAGTCCTGGAAAAGTCCATAAAATTTGTTCTGAAAAAAGGGATGAACCCTGCAACTCACTTAAAAGGTAATTTGCAATTTCCAAATGTCTGTTATCTCTAGAAAAGTCAAGATTTTGGTGAAAAGTTGGAGTATTCCTTAAGACAGACTGAGGAGAATTTTACCAAAGCACAATCTACAATTGTCCAACTACAGGAGGCAAAAGAAAATTTGGAGAACAAAAATCATTCTTTGGAGGCTAAACTGTTTGAGTTGATTGAGAAAGAGCAATCTGCAGAAGAAAGGGCCAGGTACTGGATCACACATTTAGAATGGAAGATTCACATAGACATAGAGTATATATATCTTATTAACCAAGCGCGAGGGCCGTACTGGGAGAATATCGGCCCGAGGTCTTGACAGTACGGGCGGAGCGCAGCTCGGTCCGTACAAAAAAGACCGATGGCCGATATTCTTTCAGTACGGTCCCGAGCAAGCTTGGTTAATAAGAGATTTATTATACGACTGAAGTTCAAAGGGACACAAGTGCGGTATCATCCGGGACCATTCGGGGCAGTGCCCGGTCCAATACTTAGAGAATATCGGACCGGCAATAGAGCATTTTGATTGGTTGTTTTTAGTTATTGGCCCTCTGGCTGCTCGAGTCGTGTAATAAAAAGACAACATCAGTCTTAGAGAATTATTGAGTCATAAATCAGTTTTTTTGTGTGTAGAGGTTTGTCTGCTATTTTGCCCCCTGCCTTGTTTAGATGTACCTCCAGTGATGTTAAAAAATTTGCAGATAAAATCTAATGTTTCACGCTAAAAAACGTATCAGATCTCTGACTTGATTTTAATATTTAACCTTTTTTCTGATGTTGGAAATTGTAGACATTTGTCTGTGGAGAACGTTTCACTTGAGAGTAGACTTCACAACTGTGAAAGTGATTATGAACAGAGACTGTCTATTGCAAATGATCAAGTAGAATCACTGCAAAAAGAACTTCACAGGTAACCACATCAACATCTGATTTTAGTGATTGTTGCCATTCAGTAGCATCCCTCCCTCAGGGGTTACCATGGTATAATATTCCATCTGTTTCAGCTTCGGGCCATCTGTGCTTATTCTGGTAAACACATCCCTGGCAGCACCTTGATAGAATCCATTATTTGTTCCACTTAATTTTTTGTGGCATTGCCAGGGCTCGACACTAACTTTTCAACTTACCGGCCAAGTGGCTAGAGACAACTTAGATGTTACAACAATTTCAGTTTATTTATGAGCGAAACTAGCCAGTGGAAATAAAAAAACCACCAGCCAAAACTGAATTTCTACTAGTCTGTAGCTAGCTAATTTGTTCCCAATAGTGTCAAGCCCTGCTTCCTCTTCACTGTTTCCTCTTCAGTTGAATATCTTTACAAATGCTGGGTTGATGAAGGATATGACCATTGTTATGTTTTCATTTGCTGATAACTTTTCATGTCCATCTTTTCCTGCCCACCTTGCAAAATGTCCACTTTTCAAATACCTCCATTTAATATATATATCTTATTAACCAAGTGCAAAGGCCGTACTGGGAGAATATCGGCCTGAGGTCTTGACAGTACGGACCTCGCTGCACTCAGTCCGTACAAAAAAAAAAACGAGGGCCAATATTGGTTGGTTAATAAGAGGTTTATTATACGACTGAAGTTCAAAGGGACACAAGTGCGGTATCATTCAGGACCATTCGGGGTAGTGCCCGGTCCAATACTGAGAGAATATTGACCTGCAATAGAGCATTTTGATTGGTTGATTTTAGTTATTGGCCCTCTGTCTGCCCGAGTCGTGTAATAACCAATTTTCTATTATCTCTTTGACACTGGCTTGGTAACAGACAGCTAGCCATTGTTTATTTGCATCATGGAAGTTTGTATTATTTTGTCATAGGTATGAGGAAATGATGACAGAGAATTTGAGGTCATTGACTGACAAATATCAAGACCTGGAGGATTCTTACAGTAAGCTGTTATACAGATAAAAGTTTGATTCATTGATTGATATTTGGTGAATTGGGAGACAGATTGATATTAAGGATGTGAATAACTGTCAGGTTATTAATTCACGTAATTTACAGTTGTAGCAAGCCTTAAGAAATCAATTTCTCAATTGGTTCCTGATATTTTTATCTTAGCCTGCTATCAATCTGAAGCTGAAAAAGAGAAGAACTTGATTTTAGCTGAGTTAGAAGTGACAAAGCAGTCTTTTCAGAAAAGGTAAGGTTGCTTTCTCTTCACTGTGTAGTGGTTCAGTGTGAATAAAGTGATGTTTGTAAGCTTAAACCTGCCAGACTTCAAGCTCTGATGTCTCAGGTTTGTCAAACTCATCGCATCTCTGGCGTCTTGAAGGAATTTACAATTTAGGAAAAGGTTTGTGTTGAGCAGGAATGCTGTGACTGGTTGAAGAATGATGTGAGTTGTGCTGTTGATTAGCCGGCAGGAAAGTGATCAGCAACTAAAGACTTGTGTCCACCTCACGCAAAAAAATAAACAGCTTCAGGAAGAATGCGATGGACTAAGTCAACAAGTGAATTGTTGGAAGGTACACCTGTCTCTTAATCTTCTTGTGTTGCATTATGATTATCTTTTCCCAAAACCTTTAATATATAACTGTGACAACCCCAGTTTACTCCTCATTGTCTGGAAGCAGCAGTCAGAAAACGGTTTATTTGGAAATTTTTGCTTATCATTTTCTCTTTTTGTAGCTATGAGCTTAGTAGGCTCCTGTGGGCAGGGATCGTTATCACAAGTGCAGGCTCTTGTAAAATGCACCTGGCCTCTTAGAGCAATTCCTTTGAATCCCAAGCCAGTTTTAAAGCGGTTATTTTCAACTGTATGCTCATCCCACCCCAACCTTTTTTTAATTTTATTTCTTACAATGATCCAATCAGTGTTGACTGGGTGCCCATTGCTGGGTTGCGGAGATTAGTTCGCCGTGGCGGCGGTATTGGCTAGACGAATCGAAAGTCCCAACATTTCCCAGGCTCACATCTTCAATTTTCACCAGGGCAGTGGTGAACGGAACAAAAAAAACAAGTTTTGTTTCATCCATTTAGCTATTAACAATCTGAGCCCCAGTTGTTCAAAAGCTATCCTGCGGATTCATCGCTCTCCAACTGATTCATCGCTGTCCAGTGGATAAGTGTTAATAAAACGTACATCGCTATCCACCGGATAAAGTTTTGTTCTTTGGATAGCGTTATCTTCCCTTCAAATAACTAAGGCCTGGGTTCGATTTCCGCGTTTTGTTGGGTCTCGTTCTTTCCTCATCCCGAAAAGTCTTTTCATGGGAGGAGCACGGGCTACTTTCCCGAAGAGCACTTGGTAATCGAGCCCAGAGACGATCTGATGTTCTAAAAATATCTTTGTTTTTATTTCATTTACGACTGTTTTAGACTGAAGCTGACTCATTGAGAGATAACTTATCCAGCTGTCAAAGAGAAGTCGAGCACGCCAAGGTGAGTTAGTCTGGTCTTTGTAGAGCGGCGGGAGAATTTTATCTTTGACAAAAAACGTACCTTAGAGGATAGGGGTTCTAAGTTTGTAACTACTCCCTGTATTTCAATGAAAAGTTACAATCTGGCATGACCCCTAAATCCCACTGAGTAAGACGATCGCTCTCTCCTGTAAGCCCCTCGGTACGCCCTTATGACTGAAAGACTTTGGATGCAACTACGGCAAAAAATATCGTTCACTCTTACTTGCAGGAAAATCACGGAGTCTGAGTTTTATTTTCACAAATAACTCTTTTTGTAAGCTCCAATTAACAACTATGGTTATGAAAGGAAGTATCCGGAGAGTTTGAGTTGGCTCGTTTTCATTCTTTGTCCTTGCTTTTTGTTTGTTAACGTTGTACTTCTGGCATTGAATGTCTTTTTAGGTTGAGTTGGAAGCCGCCAAAGAAGAACTGGAAAAAAGTCTGGAAGAAACAGGGCTTGCTAAGGTTTCTCTGAGAAAAGCACTAGACGAGGTACCTCCATGGAGTCATCTTTGAAAGCTTTATGACTTCTCACTTCTCCTTCGTAAATGTTAAGTTAGCAAATGAATAGAATACAACAATTTCCATTGGTTTCAAATCAAAACATTTCAAAACAATTCAACCTTCAAAACAATTCTACGTTCAAGTGTTGTCTCAAATTATCATGTCAGTTTGACTCAGTCGGTCGCCTTTTTTCTGTTTTGTTTTGTTTTTTAATTTTTTAATCAGCTGCAATGACTTGGACTGATTTCATTTCCTGTTCTCATCCCAAGGCTAACAGCACTATCGATAACCTCAACCAGAGAGAGGAAACCTTATCTCAGAAATTACAATTCATGGAAAGGTTTGTCTTCGCGGTGCAGATACTGATATCAACTCTGTAGCTCTTTAACGCAAACGCGGTGACTAGATTGTCCGCGTACTGACCTCCAAGTGGAGAGGTCTGGGTTCCAGCTCAGACTGAGACATTAGGGAACTTAAGCAGTCACGACGGCAACGCCACGGAAGACGTCGATTAAAATATGAGTTTCTACTTTTAGTTAGAATTTCGAAAATGGCTGCATGTGTTTACCGTCTCATAGGGCGCCAGACCTCAAACTCAACATAACGCATAAAAGTAGCGTTGAGTTCCAAATGTAAATTAAAATAACTTGCCGCCGCGGTTTCGGTTCGCAGACGAAGCAAATTTTGGGGATTTTACGTTGTTGTTTTGCAAAGGACGGCTAAGAAATGTACAAGGTTTTAAAATGCACGTGCTGGGCTATTGTTCTGCCAATTAGATCTATTGTTTTTCCACGTTCTCGCTGCCGTCGCCGTCGTGGTTTGTTTAAATTCCCTATTGTGTTTATGTCCTCTACACGTTCTTGAAAGTACACTTTACCACCCCAGCGCTTCTCTCCATCAAGGGGAGGAAGCGTGATGAAATCTTGGGGAGGGGGAGGGAAGAGGAGAACACCTGCAATGGACTGACACCCCTATCCAAAGGAATTAGTAGTACTCCCAATTGCTTCATATTGCCAAAATTGGGATATGTACCAGCGGTGTCTGTCTGCCAGTAGGCTTAAAGTGTCTATACGGCCAACTTGGTTTTTATAGTTTTGGTATGTATTTAACATGTAAAAAAAGTATTCTTAAATAAAAATTGGATTCTGACGGGTCTTCGCCCTAAAATCGAGCTTAAAACTTCCCGCTTTGACCACGCCTATTGAAGGTGACCGTGAGTCGGGGCAAAAAAGAGATTGGGTTCACAATGGGTCGTGACGTCAAGTCAGGAACGCGCCAAATCCAGCCAGTGGTTCATTTCACTGTTTTTATTTTCAGTAAGGTAAAGAGTTTTCGGCAACATAAATATGCCCGATAGATGTGTTGTAAAAGTACTGCGTTTGTCAAGCAAAGTAACAACACGACGTTCGAGACGTTCCTGGAGTGACGTCACTCATCACCAATCTTCCCTTACGCGGTCAACTTCATTGGGTGTGGCCGAAGCGGGAACTTTAAAGCTCGATTTTAGGGTGAAGAGGCGTCAGAATCAAATTTTTCTTTTTAGAATTCTTTTTTTACAGGTTAAAGAGTTACCAAAACAATAAAAACCCTGTTGGCCGTATAGACACTTTAATAGCAGACTTCCCTTAACTCTGCTAGCTAATGGGTTGTAGCAAGTAGAGAGCTTTTTGATTGATCTTCGCGTTATAAAGTGAATCTCAAAAAGGGGAGATGGCTTTTATTTGGAACTTTGGCCATTTTACGGCAAACGGTTAATTTTATTCCGTCACCGTGTTAAAAGAAAATTCTTTTCGGTTAATTTTATTTTTTGCGACAAACGCTTAAGATTCGTCAATTTTTACGACTAACGGTTAATCTCATTGAAACCTTCTATTAAGTATTAGTATAATTTCAGAGCTGAGCAAAGAGTTTCCAGCAATCTGATTGGTCGAGCAGTTCCTTATATGACGTTGTATAAACCACTCCACGCGGTTTATATAAAATGTTAAAATAAAATGTTAATAAATGTTACTAAAATGTTATAATTTTAGAAATTTCTCTGTTGTTCAGCTCTGAAATTGTACTAAAACAATTATTCGCCTCAGTCTCGACGAATATTGTCGAATAATCCCCTCGACTTCGTTTCGGGGATTATTCGACGATATTCACATCGCCTTCGGCGAATAATTGTTAAATAACCTTTCTGAGTCATTTTCTGATCGCCAACAGCATTCAGAAGAAACAAGAGATTGAACTGGAAGCATTCAAAGCTAAGTCAAACAGGTTTGTTAGCTCTTGTGACTTGCCTTTACTCGATTTAATATTCATGTTAATACCGAGTGGTTCTAATGGTTAATTGTTGTATTTTATCCAGTGAAAGAAGTAAAACGCAGGAAGTAGAGAAGAAACTGAAAGATGAACTCGAAAGGTGAGAATCTTTAACAAGCGCTACCATTATAGGCAGGAACAAATAAAAAATGCCAGCCCACAGTCAAGGAAAATTTTGGATGACTTGTCCTCTCGTGCAAATAGAAGCAACTGCGAGATGGTCGTGTTTAGAGTTATCGGCGGCGTGCGCCGAGTCTACTTTTGTGATCACGATTGATTGAAGAATGTATTCTTGTTTTTACTAAAAGCCGAGTTTCGTCCGAAAAAACCACGATGAAGGATAGAGAGATTTAGCACCGCGTTTGCGTGAAACAGCAAACGTCGGCTTGCCCTTTCACGTTCCACGTAAAATAGCGTGAACCTTGCTACTTTAGCTTCGCGTGAGGTCACGTCATGGTGAATGTGAATGCGTCCTTTTATGATTTACAAGGAATAGTTTTGGTTTCCTTTTTTGGCAATTAACTTTTACTCTGTGAGAGAGAAAAAGTGAAGGAAATCTTACCTACACGGCAAACGCGAAACATGTACTTTACGTAAAAACGGCAAAGCGCAATCGGCAAACGTGAAGACATGGCGGGAAAAACGAGGTCACATGGTCAGTCTTGCTCAATCTCTATAATGTAGTGATACCATCAGAGAACGCGTGATACGAAATCGTAGAACGCTCTACCACACTAACATCTTGCGTTAATATCCTATCCACGAGCCAAAAGTCAGAGGAAGGGGCTTTTTTCTCCGCTCAAATGAAATATTTCTTTCGAACATAACACACTTGTTTTTCAGGCTCTTTCAACCAGAACATATTCCATGCACCCGGCGTGGGTATGATAGAACTGCAAGATAAACTAATGAATCACCTAGAATTGAATGGCTATTTAATCTTTAGCCTGTGTTGTTTTCTCGTGATTTTAAGGTACCAGTCAATAAACAGGGAATTAGAAGAAAAATCGAAGGAATCCGAAGAGAACTTTGCACGGTGAGACGATTTTAAGCCGTAGTGATTGTTGAATCAACTCGGGCATGTCATGTTCTTTCTCCTTAATTTATAGCGATAGTGGTGGCAAAGAATAAAGTTGCTGACTGAGACGTGCTTATTTGAAATTTGACTTTCTTTTGAGTCTTTTATTCTCATCACGTTCAAGATTTGCTTGCTGAGAGATATTCGTCTTTGCTATTCGCTTCAGGCAAATAAAATCATTTGAAGAGAAAGCTGCTAAATCCAAAGAAGAATTTGGAAGGTGCGTTTGAAAAGATTTCGGTGGAAACATGCCAGTTTGAAATAAGTGTAAATTCCAATTTTCAGGCTAACTGTTTGTTCTTTTTTCTTTGTTGTTTTCTCTTTTGAAGGCGACTTGTGGAGACCCAAAAGAAGTTATCGCAAGCTGAAATAAATTTTGACAAGTAATTAAATGTTCATTACTTTTCGAACGACGATGTTTTTTTTTTTTTGCGTAGGAAGTGCTTGATATTAAGCGAAACGCTGTGACCAGGTACGCACCAACAAACAATGACAACAAAGTTCTCGGTTTTCGGTCCTCGGTCCTCGTTTCCCGTTTTTACTTCAGTTATATTCATCGAAAAATTCATGTTTCGAGTACTTATATGTTTGTTTTTCAAATACAGTTTCAGAAGCGAACAGGAAATGAATTTAAAGGAAATGGAAAGGTATGACATAACCAGACAAAGACTCCGTATGCGTATGCCTTTTTTAAACAAATTTAATCATTCTTTTTATTTATTTATCTTTTTTATTTTAACGACTTTACCGGGTGTGACTAGACCCGGAAGGATTAGTGCGAACGGAACACAAGGTCCATTCGAGGCACCACCCCTCCCCCCAATTCACCCTGGATAGACACTGCACAAAGATAGACCACAACACCGGGCACTACGTGCCCTACAGTTTTCAAGGATTGTTTTGTTTTTCTTCTCAAATCACTGCAAACCGGGAAAATCATCTCGCGTTTGAATTCGGTTGGTTTTTCAAAGTTAACTTGGAGGTGTTCAGTTCTGTTGTCGTCGAGCGAATAATCAGGTATTTAGGGTGCGAAGATTTGTTGCAGCAGCAAACTTTGAAACTCGCGGCCTTCCTTCAGTTCATTATCATAATTGCTTTATTTCTCTTTGATTTTTTCCTCCCCAGGAAACTCTTTTCAGCAGAAGAAGAAGTAAACAGATTGAAATCAGAATTAAGCAGGTGAGATCTACCAACGAACAAACGATCTTCACAATTTTTTTTACAGAAGAGAATCGTGTTTGACGTTTGTAATACAAAATTTTTTGCACCACGCGTATAACAGGCAGAAGTGGACGACACTGACAACTTGTTTGAAACAAAATATTCATTGGCTACGGTTATTGCACTTGTTACAGACACTATTCTTCGTATACAATAGCTAACGTTTTTCGTCACTATATTAAACTCAGTAGTCCCTACATCAGCCCAACAAAGGATGCTTACAGCACAGGCACGACGGGTAAAACTGTCTAACAGTTTAGTGCTCATATCGGTAACCAGTCACGTTCAAGAATTTTGTTACAGTTTTGATTATATCAGTCATTTCAGTTTTATTAACAGATCAACAAATTCCTCTCTCTTCTGCAGTAAAACAAGCAACGACGATCAGTTGAATGAGTTAAAAGCCCAAATCGAAGTGTAAGTTCTCTAAAAACAGGCATAATTACACCAGTATTAAAAAACCTGCGGAAATGAAGCTGCAGGTAAAAGAGGGAACGTCGCATGTATAGTTCACTCAAAATGTTAAAACTCGTCATTTGATGACTCGCTATCTTACCAACGTAATATTTGAGAGTAACTTTTCATGTCCTTCATGCTCCACGAAAGTTTTGTGACCTCCATGCTGAAATTTAGTAAAATTCCTCAGTGTCACGCAATACTTGCGTGACATCTAACTGAGAAGGCAAAAACTGCAGGCTGAAGTTTCACGAAATAAGCTCTCTTGAAATATGCTCCTTTCTTATACATGACGAAGGAAGCGATAATGAAATAAACCAGTGGGAAACGTAGTAAAGGTTTTTTGTTTTATGTTTTAGATGGCGAACTAAATACGAAGATTTAGTCCAAAAGATTGAGCCCTTCAAGGTCAGTTATATTTTATGCTTTACACCCTTACATCAGTATGCATGTTCTCCATACTGTTCTCTATACATTTCCTGAGGTGCTGACAAGGAGAATTTGTTTAACAATCAAGAGCTTTTTAAGTTAGTGATCATTTCCTTTATTCTTATGACCTTAATGTCTGATTTAGGGGTGATGTTGTAAGGAAAAATTTTATGCTAGGTACTCTTAGGAACAACCGAGCTCCCACGGCAACCGAACTCCCACGGCAACCGAGCTCCCACGGCAATCGAGCTCCCCTTGAAAAATCTAGAAAGCCCGCTGAGGTTAACAGCTCATTAACACATATGACCTTTGCTCAGAAATAGTGCTTTAACGATAGATTCGTGTGAGTAATTTTAGACCAGAAAGCTTAAGTACGGTTGAAGAAAGGTCTTGATTGGCGTTTTTACCTTGGTTTCATTATGTGAACTTTTTGTTATAAAAATGAATCAGCATCACTTCCGTTCCTCAAGAGGTGTTATTGACGCGTAGTTTCACTGTCCCAGGATCAACTGGATGAATATGAAGCTGAAAGAAACGCCCTCCTTTGTCAAAACAACCAAGCAAAAGACGAGGTAAAAAAGAAAAATTCTAGCTTCGCTAACCTGCGATCAGACGTTCATTTTCACGAGGAGCACCACTGTGTAGTAAGGCGCCTGAATAAAGTGCACGCGATCGCAGGTTATGCCGGGTCTCACTATTGACATATGGACTGACATAGGAGTGAAAGATTTTTAATGTTATTATTTTATCCTATATTTAATACTTATTCATTTACGTATTCATTTATCGAGGGGTGCCGGGTGAGCGGGTGTTTATAGGACTCATAAGGGCTTACTTAGTTTTTTTCCCGTGTTACTTAGTTTTTTCCCGTTTCCTTGCATGCTCTATCTTCCCTTCCTCACCCACCCCACCCATAAAGGTTAAAGATGTGATTGATCATTTTCGGTCCATCCTTACATGTGCTCACCGAAGTAAACAACATGAAGTACTTGATACAAGAGCGGACCAAAGAATTGCAGAAATGATTTCTCAAAGGATTTCTCGCACTCACACAGTTTGTGTTTTCAAGTGCGAACTCAGCGCGGCGAATATTCGGTCGCCATATTGGACGTGTGGAAGATCTAGGACGAGTGACAAAGCGAGGGTGGGGGGAAGGGGAGAAAAAGAAACAGAAAAACCTCCTCTTCCCTTTCCCCCTTCGCTTTGTCACTCGTCCCAAATCTTACACCCGTCCAATATGGCGACCGAATATTCGCCGCTTGAAAACGTAAACTACCGCCTGCAAGCAGGCTACTCACACTGTAACCGAAATAAGCAAGGGCA